>NC_050587.1:37087500-37285000 GCF_013368585.1 Megalops cyprinoides | reverse complement strand
TATCAACTGTCAACACAGCTGGATATTATTCCCCCGTTACAGTTATAACTCAGCTTATGTGAGTTGCTGAAGGGCACAGTGGTTGGGGCCAAACCTTAGCAGAATTGACCACTGGAATCAAACAGAATCAAATCGCTTTGGCTGTTTGAAAAGACGAGTTTAGTCATTCCAGAAACAGAAAGTCACACAGGTCTGGACTTTATTAATCTCAAGAACAGAATACTGAGTAAGGCACGACTCTAATTAAGTTTAAAACGATACAGCTGTAATGAATACCATGACGAAACTGAGCACTCGACGGTACAACCATAGGTTATGTAACACGTGGAAAAACGCAGGCGGAATTAGGTTCAAAAGGCTACAATGAACTTTAGAACAGCACCAAGCACCTTACAGCTGTAGGCTGTGCAACAGGTTTGTTCCCTTACCCAATATTGTACCATGTTAAAGGATCAGCAATCCAAGATGCACTTCACATCCCCTCAAATTAGCAATGCCTGGGTGATGTGACTCTGCCAGCACTAGTAACAATTGCCATTACTATTATCTATCTGCTTAACAGAGGGCCTCACCCAAAGGGGATTGTCAGGGCTTACCAGTCTTTCAGCATATTATCCTCTTTTACAACTGGATATTATACTTAAGCAATTATGGTTAGTAACTGGCTTGTGGATACAACAGCAGGGGACCAGCAACTGAAGCCATCTGCCCCAGCAGCACCCTAAACATTAACCCAAACTGCTGCCCATTGGAACAAAACTGGACATTTTGGTGATAAAATACTCTTCCCAACTTCCATTTAAAGGTTTTATAAACGTATTGCACTTTGCAGGACTGCAATATTGTTCCCACTAACAAAAAGGATTGACATTTCCGTGGCTGGCCACATACCTGTGTGAATGCAGCCACTCCTATCGGGTCTATGACATCAGTGTCATAAGGGTTTACAGGAGCTTAATGGTGCCAACAAGAGCCAACACAAGATTAATGGTGACAATGGTGACATAAATATATACACACACATCAGGGTTAGCTCAGATTAAGCCTCTTGTGTTTGGTTTGTGTGACCTGTATGTGTATTGGTGCCAGGTGCAGGTTCCTTTATCTGGGGAGTACCTCAGAAAAAACAGCCGTTTTTGGACAGGACATTTGTATTTCTCTGTTTATCCTCTTCAGCTCTGGATGGAGACAGAGGCTTACAGGAGACAACTAAGAATTATAACCACACATGTAAGTATCATAAGGTATATCAAATTTATTTTTTTTTAATTATGTAAAATAAGCGTAAGATTGTAGGTGTTGGCATGTAATGCTGGTAATGCTGCCTGGGGTGAATATCTGAAATATTAAATGAGAGGTGTCTCCAGACATTGTGTATTCCCCTACCTAGGTTCATGGACTACATTTACAAATGGCAGCCATCTCAGAACTACAATTCCCACACAATGAGCTAAGGCAGAGAATGCTCTCAGCTTCCTGAGACATAGAGCAGGTGGGTGTAAACATCCAGGTGAACATTCAGATTTAACCAGCATAAATGGTGGTAGCAAATTTGATGCATGGTTCATTGACTTTTATTTGAATAAGAACTGTACACCAGTCATTATGGTCTAAGCTATGTTTTCAGTTACAGATGACCCGCTCTGGAATTTTGGACTTTGAAATTGTTTTTTGAAATTTGTTTCCTGTGAGTTTTAGGGCTGAGTAACCACAACTCCAACCCACCTGCATTGTTTAATTAAAAAAAAAATTCTCTTTGAGAGTCCCACAGGAGATACACTAACCACACCCACAAGGTCACCTGAGAGCACTGCCTCTTAAAGTGAAACAAACCGTGAAAATAAATCACAAAATGTAGTTGAGGATTAACTCATTCAACCTCTACTACATTAAAACTGAATGCAAATAATGTAGTGTTTCCAGAGGAAAGAACGTATTTCCTAACATTTGTCTTGTTGTCCGCTATCACAAGATTAACTGGACAAGAATAATTTTAAATAAATATTTACGCATTAGACAGATGTGCTTATCCAAGGAAACTTACACAGTGCATTTTTTTTATTGCATAACTAAACGATTCACAAGGGTACAGCTTGCTGTGCTTGAGCTGGAATTTGAATGAACAACCACAGATATTCTAAAATGACCAGATATTTAGCTCCAGAGTTCCTTCTGCCCTCCGCCTAGAAGGTTCTTGTTGGTAGCAGGAGGTTCTGGTGTTGCCTGTGGTCCTTTACTGACAATGAATGTTCTGTTTTATTAACATTCCAAGAATGTTCAAAACAAGCCAGCAAATCAGACCATCTGCACCTTCAACAATAGGAGAGCTGCAGAATTCTCCCTAAAAGCCCGTACTTACCTACAATGCTACTTTACTACCAGGAAATAACGAAAAACCTTAACTTATGTCATCAATTAAGGTGAAATGGATAAACCATTGTCTAAGATCTTGTCATAACATTTGTTGCACTACTAATTCCACAGCACATACGTATACCCTTTTTTCGTAGTGTGTTTCATAAACACCTTTAAGCCTCCTTCTGTTGGTAGATTTGGGGATAGACGTTAAGTAGTGAGAGTGACAATTCGATCAATCAGTCAATCAATCAGAATGCATTGGGACGAACTGCATTGCTGCAAAGGTCACAAAACACATAACAAACTGAGGAATGAACTGGGAAATGATTCCGTGACCCCAGGAAAAGGTGGTTGAGAGGCATGTAGGGAAAAATTCAGAAAAGAAAACAAAGGAAGGGAAACACATGAGGGATTGCACATGAAATTATCTATCAGTTCACTACGTGAGTCCAGACACTCTGAGCTGACAGGTGACAGGTGTGGCCCACCAGTGTCTGAGACAGGGACGTCAGGGCTTTCCTGTCTGACGATGACCTTGTCTTCCTGTCCAGTGGTGCGAGGCGAACGCTTTGCATAAGCCTCTCAGTGTCAGGGGGCTGAGCCACAGGTGCAGTCACTGCGAAAGAGAAAGAGAGAAAGTGAGAGCGAGTGAGAGAGAGAGAGAGAGAGAGAGAGAGAGAGAGAGAGAGAGAGAGGGAGAGAGAGAGAGAGAGAGAGAGAGAGAGAGTGTGTGAGTGAGAGAAAGTGAGAGTGAGTGAGTGAGTGAGTGAGAGCGAGAAAAAGACTGAAAGAGACTTTGACTTTATCCAAAATCACAAAATGCAACAAACATTATTATTCATAAACTTAAAAACAGAAAAAAATTAAAAATGACAAAAAGATAACAAAGAAACCAACCTAAAGGAAACACACAAAAAAGCAAATAAAAAAATACTTAACAACAACCCTGGAGGAGGACTCAAAAATTAAGTTTCGGTCTCCCATTCTCAGTCAGCCCTCAGGTGCGCTCCCCAGCCCCCCATGACCCTGCGAAAGTAACTTAGTCAAAGGATAACAGGTGAACTCAATTTTCAACCTTGATGTTGGAAGCCTTTTAAACATTTATACAGGGTTAGCTTCACCTCTTGCTGCTATTTGATTCTTTTTGGTCAACTATATGCCATGTTGGTTTGACCAAATAAAAAGTTCAAAAGCACAACTCTTCCTCTCCTTGACACCACATACTTTGGACTATAAGCAATCCCCAAGAGAAACATTCCCCCAGACATTGACACTCCTCCCTAACTAGGAAAATGCCCCTTAAGTGCGCACATTCAATAAACAGACTCCCAGGCCTTGTAATGCACAAAGGTGCATCACCTTCATACAGACTGCGGAGAGGTCCTGTTTGTTGATCCCGCTAAAAACGCCAAGCTGTGGCATGTTGAAACTAAGTAGCATTCTCTCTTCCTCCTGCCACTCTCCAACCATTGCTTTACTTCCCAGCTCTTGGGGAAAAAAAAAAAAATCACTGTCATCTTCACCTTGTGAGGAACCTGGCGCTAGGAACTCCCTCACACCAGCAGGAGGCAGTGCAGCCTGTAGCTCGCAAAGAGAGAGAGAGAGGGAGAGAGGGAGAGAGAAAGGGAGAGAGAGGGAGAGAGGGAGAGAGAGAGAGAGAGAGAGAGAGAGAGAGAGAGAGAGAGAGAGGGGGAGGGAGAGAGAGAGAGAGAGAGAGAGAGAGAGAGATCTAGACTGGGTGGCTCTCACTCGAACAACCCCAAATGAACTCAGTTTGTTTGGTCTGTTCCTCATTTCCACTATGAATTTGCACAACAGGAAGTGGTCTCTGGTGCTTATGAAAGCATTCCCATATCCTACACATTGATACTTCTGTATATTTGGAAAGCGCTTATAGATTATGCTCATTAGTTTTATACAGCCAGCACATAATGAAAATCTAGTCACTTTACTGAAAATGTTTTCAAGTGACTAACAGTAATATTACATGTGTGGTGATCCAAATTCTTGCTGTTTTCAATATGTAATACAATATTACAAAACACTGTCCACCTCTCAAATATAACATAATGTGCAAATCAAGAATTCTGCATATCAACTTCTCCAGCAAACTAATCTTTCCCATAGAACAGATGTTGTATTGGATTTTTTTTTTTTTCAAATAAGAACAGGAAATATATTAGACCATAAAAGAGAAGAAAAACAATGGTCTAATTCAATGAAAAGCAAATATGTCAAGACTTAAGGAATGAAATGTAACTTAATATGGCACCCTTGTGAGAGAAATTGGAGGCTTGCTTCCTAGATGGAGCACTGCTGTTGTATCCCAGAGTAAGGCACTTAATTTGAACAGTATTAGTCTCTGCAGTATGAACAGATAATGGGTAATCCACCCAGTCTGGCACAACATGACACAATGAGCTGGCTCAGAACGGTGGGCAGCTCTCACGTCCCTCTCATACCAAGGCCATAGCACTCACATGCTTGCGCGCACACACACACACACACACACACACACACACACACACACACACATAAGATTAACTTGATTAACTTGGGACAAGAGACCAAGAGACATGTTCATTTATTTTTCTTAAATGTCATACTGTCATATTAGATTTGTATTACTACAGTTAAAGGCTGTGGTAAATGAAATATTAATAGCATTTCAGGATTTACATATTATTACAGTAGCCCCCACATATATGTGAACAATATATATTGTTCAAGAATAATATGTAGAAATAACATGTAGTCTACTGTACACCCACACTATAAATAAGAAGAACAAGGCTGCAATGATTAATTACCGAAATGAAGAGTGTTGCTGTGTTCCTCCAGTATGTTTTGGGTTCGCAAACTGATGATCACAGGATGGTAAGGCAGAAAGTCCGTCTAAAGTGAAAATTAAATCTGGTGGAACACGAATTTCAGATACTATACTTACATATGCGAAGTGCGTCTGTGGACTTTTCCTCAAAGAGGCCAAGAAATGACACGGGTCACATTGTGGTACCCGGTGTCCCATATTCATAAAAGGCTCCCAGCAAGCTAATTATAATTAACACTAATAATGTAGGCTACTACAGGGAATGCCGATCGTCATTATCAGACAGAAGCTGACGCTCAACAAGAAGGGTAAATATTTATGCGGCCAGACATTGTCACCGTAATGTTGACATTATTTTAGCTATTATTTTTTGTTACATTTTTTACAGCGCAATATATAAATGACGGAGTGAAAATCAAATTACTTTGAAAACGGCAGCAGTTTTGCACTGCTGAAAGGATGTGTATTGTGCAGAATATAAAATTCACTTGAATCAGCCAATTGAATAGAGGAGCTTGGCTCGTTTTCCTTTCAAGATTATATTTTTAGAAGAAACGTGAGCAGAATCCCGTTCACACAGCCATTTGAAAATGACTGGCCTAGGGTGTTTTTCAGAATTTCACCAAGCTAAGGTTTTTTTTCCTTTCTTTTTTTTCCAATTTAAATTTTTTGACGTGAGGGGGTTGAAATTTGCCTTCTGAAATTTGCTGGCCAACCAGTACTTCCCCAGGGTTGTGAAGCACAAGAATAGCCTAGCGGTGCCTGTTTCTGTTCCTCTCATACGGTGCACTCAAAAGCAAAATATATAGTTTACTGCATTTTATAATGAATTAATTACGGACATAAAGGTGAAGAACAATTAACCTGTATTTTGATACTGATTTAAGGACAACCATAAGCTGAGAGGATTTCAAATATTTAATATTAAAACTAAAATGTTAAAGTATAACGTAGACTATACACATAAAATCAGTTTTGTGGTTGTGTGTGACTGCAGAGAAAAAAGGTTTGGGCGGTGTGTGTGTGTGTGTTTACATACACAACGGATACATGTGCGGTTAGACTATTGCAGACATTTTAAATTGCAGTAACTCAAAACCGTGTCAGTCTGAGAAGAAATAAAGTTCATCTCTTTATATCTTAAAACTTTAAAAATAATTTAAAACATCGTCTGTGTTGATGAATGTATAGTGAAAACTACTGAAAATAGTTTCTTTGTGATTTATGACGAATTTTAAACGTGATGAAACAAACTGCAGGTGATCTTTCTGAATATCTAGCTGCATATCCTGCAGGTTAGATGGTTCATGCTTTACACCGGTCTCCCTAACAAACAAGCCAACTTTACTGTCTCGTTTGCGTACAAATATCAGTCTTAGAGCACCTTATTGCCTCGCAACAGCTATGCAAAAGCACTACTGTATAATCCTGCAGTCTGCTTCCCAAGTTTGTAACTTCAAATGTAAAATTTAAATTTCCTGTGAAACTTTACTGTCGTTCGTCTGTTTTTGTCGGGTCTGTGCTAGCTACTTGATGTAATGTTAGCTCCGGCGAGGCGCTGCGAAGCTCGATTCTATCCTTGCGTGATGGCGGACTAGAGAGCGCAGGACGGACCGCAGCGATCTGCCTGCCAGCCGCTGGAGTTAGCACGCCCCGGAGAGATTCCGGAAGAACACTAAGACATAACCGCGGCGATTTATATTCTTTTTTGCTTTGACCGAGGAAGAAGGATTAATTTCTACTTCATTCTTTAATCGCGCCACCAGTGCTACCATCCGAAATTTAGGAGGTTCTTGAGATCCAGCAACATTGGCTACCCGCATGAGCCGCATCAGTCTGGGAGGTAACTGAAACGTTTAGCTCTTACTGTACTTTTTTTCTGATTTGGAAATCTCAGAATTGGAAAATTCAGGCAGCGGATGGCTAAACGCTAGCCGCAGCTAGTGAGTTTGTACTCGCTATCTCCTCGCATTTCCCGGCCACAACAGCAAGCAAAGCTCAGAGGCAAATGTAGCCAACCAGTCCTGCTAGCCAGCGTGCTAGGAAAGTATCTGTTGATTTTAAAAGTCATTTTAAGATGAACTTTTGAATCTGCTTGCAGCCTGCCGGCTAATTATCTAATTCAGGTAATGCAATTTCTAGTCTTTGTCCAGTTTGTGAATTCGGTGCTGTTTGAAACTGTTACGGAAAGAACGTGAAGGGCAAGGAACAATCTCAAAACACAAAAAGCTAGCGCAGCCATATTTAGTAGCTTTTTCCCGTTTTTTTTTCTTTCGTGGGCATTTGTCTGTGATCCTGTTTAAATCGTCACACATGTCTACATGATACATGTTCCCATTTCTGTTTACGATGGCAGTAGTTTTTTTTTTTTTCCAAAATCTGAGTCGTTTTCGAAAATCTCCGGCTTGTTTTCGGAGAATTTATGCACTGAAAGGTTTTTTTTAGGTAATTTCTCTTATTAAATTAGCGCCACCTGTCGGCAGATATTTGATGAAAATAAGAAATTACAATTAATTTGTTTTACTTTTACAGTTATTTCGATCGTAGCCCAAATAAATATTTGAAATGACTGTTTTGTTGAATTTCAAATCAAGAGTCTTAAACTGTTGTTGCTTATCTGAAATGTTGCTCCTTTTTAAGAGGTGATTTTATTTAGTATGGTTTTATCAGCAACTTGCATTTTCAATTAGAATCAAGCCTATTTTAGAATTGACTATGTGCCAGCCCTCTGGGGCAAATTAACCAGACATAGAGTTGACCTTGAGGTACTTACTCTAAGTATGTGAAAATGTTACAGTGAGTTGTTTTCAGTGGTATTGGTTCGCAGTACAATACAAAACGAAGATAAAACGGCATATCAAAGAAATGGTGTGTTTAGTGCTGCGTAAAGTCGTTAATTGCAGTACAAGGGATATTGTGAGGCTGCGAGTGTTATATCATGGAGATATACACATCAGCAGGAAAGCACTGATGTGCATTTTATGGCACGATATTTTGCTCCGCACTCACAGGTTTGCAAGACATAGATGTGGTTTGATGTAGAGGATGAGAACAGAAGATGCAGCAAAGCCTGTTTTTGTAAAAAAGAGATGAACTAAAAGAAACGTCTTTGTGCTCTTGAAGTCTGCTTTTTGCGGTTTTGGACGCTTTGAGAATGGATCTTGTATGAAGATTCTTCTGGCGTATGAGCCGACTAAAAAAAGCAATACTAAAATAAATAAATGGCCTTTGTTTTGGAACAGAATTATACCGGCTGTGCGTTCTGTATAAATGTCAAGTTTAAACATTTTTTTCTTTGGTACACTTTGTAGTTTGTGTAACAATGCCTCTGAGAAAATATTTTAGTCACGTGATGTGAAGTGAACGACCCTGTCAGAGATCCTGCAATGGTGACGTGCAGCGTTGACAGGTAATGACACTGGCCAAACAAATAAAAAAGTGATGTGTTCAGTAGATTTTGAAAACATAAAAAAAAATCATAACAAAACTCGTAGTTGGTGAAGTTAATCTTCTAGACACCAAACAATTTCCTGTTCTAAACACCCACGCCTCCCAGACGTGGAGGAGCCTTATTTTTTCCCTTGGACTAATTTTGACCTTTACTTCTGACTGAATTTTAATAGTTGATTGAATGTTGTTCTGTCACCGGTAAAAATGGATGAGACATCTTGGCTTTCCAGCATCCACGGCCAGGACTTTTTCGAATTCGCATTGACATTTCACCCACTTAGGATATCAGTTACTTATTTTCAGGTGGCAATTTCACGAGTGGGAAACGGGTCGCGCGGACACCTTCCCTCTCCGCGCCTCGTGACGTTCTGTGTCGTTCCGTTTGAGCGGCCCGTGCCGATTTCGAGTTCGCGGAAGATAAACGTGAGGAAGATGAGAATCTGACCTGTGTGAGGGTGGAGATTATTCACACATCAGAAAATGAAGAAACACCGTTGTGTCACAGGAAGAAATGATCTTGAGTGTGAAATCAGGAAGATACTGAAAGTTCTCATGCACGCTTGTTTTTTATAGTTTTATGATGGCGGTACAGATTGGAACTGGAGGCACTACGTTACTAACAGTAACAGTAAATGCACACACACACACACACACACACACACACACACACACACACACACACACACACACACACACACACTCTCACTCACTGCAAGTGTATTATAGCAGTTTCAGAAGTACTGCATGTTTTGTTAGTAGGTACATGTGCATGTGTACATGTGGAGATTAAGCCACTCTAGTATTTTACATTTTTTAACCTGAAGTTTGACAGTTTGGGAATAGGCTTACTCGGGCAGCACCTAAGCAAAAGCAATTTGCAATGGAATCAATTCTTTTGATCCTGTATATAAAAAAGCCAAAAAAAAAACCTTGAGTTGGAAGTGTAATTTTGAGCCCTAGGACCTGTCTGTTGCCTCCTGTATGTGTGTATACACTGTAAGGAACAGCCCCCCCCCCCCCCCCCCCCCCCCCGGCAGCCTGCTGCCCATTGCAGGATACAGGAAACCAATGCAGGATTTTAATTGCTCCCAAACGTTAGGTAAACACCAGGTGTGCTGACACCCTCTTCCCCTGCCACAGAGGACCTTTCAGTTGGTAAAAATGAAGCTCCTCTGATGAAAGGAGTACTACAGTGGCTGGTGTGTTATCACTGGCTTACTGATTTGAACTAGTCACCCCCTAGTTGAGTCAGTCTAGCTCCGCCTCACTCTGCACTGCCAAAACTGGGGAAACTATGATGTCACGTGTGAATGGAGCTTATTGGCATTCTTTGTGTTGTGGTAGCTGCATTTGTTCAGCCGGTAGATGATTTAATTCACAGTGGATGACAAAGCAAAGGTACATTAGTTAGTGCATGTGATAGGACTGCATGAGCAGCACGTACAGAAAATGCCAGATCACGTTTGAACAAAAGCATCAGTGTGTCACAGGGTGACACAATTACCAGCGCCACACTGAAACGGTGGGCTGCAAAGTAAAATCTCAACAACATGAATGAAATGTCAATTTATGAATCGCTGCTGAAGTACCTATTTAGGGGCTACAGAAAAAAAACAGAGACTTAAGAGCTTTGACAAGCCTGCTAACACGTTACTCTGGTTTAAGGTGTTGTAGACCTTTTTTTTTGTTTCGTAATTGTACATTTTTCCCCATCCCTGAATTCAGTTTTACCGCTATGCAATTTCCTGATTTCTTATGGTCATTATGGATCCCAGGGGCACTTATAGTGAAAGTGGAGTTGGGACTCCCCAACGCCTTGGCCGGATTCCTAATCTGGGTGTCTAATTCTGGCCATCTAATCATCCCCCAGGGTTTCAGAAATCCCTCCCTCTCCACCTTGTGCTGTTGTGTTGTGAGTGTCGTGGTGCTATAATCAGTACGGGGCAGTACACCACACATTGCAGGAGGTGTGTCACATCCCCTTCACTGTAACTTGCCTTGAGGTCCATGAAAATGTATGAAGGGTGTTGCATAAGTTTGTTTTGCTCATTCATCATCCTTCGTGTGAGGCCTTCAGCCATTGAGCCAAACTGCCAAAATGAAGCTTATATCAGCAAGAATCAAATGTGTTATTTATTTACAAGTTTGGAGTGAAAATGGGTGCTGTACTTTTACTCCTTTCTCTCAACTTTTTTCCCCATAATGCACCTGTGTACAAATGCAATGGACATTTTTAATCACAGTACCTAATTACCATGGTCATTTTAATTCTTACCAAAAGTACAAATTATTGTTTGCAGGATACCTGAGCACATTGGTGTATATCTGGTCTATATAAGCATTTCATACAAATTCAAAAGGACCCAGAAAATGTCATCACATTTATGGGGGCCCACAGGGTAGTATTCGAGATTTGCAATACTGTGAAAGTGGTTTTGGCATCTGAAAAATTGTTTGCTCTTTCTCCCCCCCCCCCCTTCTGTTTGCAAGCAACTAAAGCAGGTGCTATGAATAATTTATGAAGGAGCAGTTTTACTCAGGCTTTGAGAAAATTGCATGTAGTTAACAGTGATTTTTTTTCTCTTTCAGAAAGCTAGGGCTTAGGGCTTGGCTTTGTAAAACACAAATTTGCAATTTGCAAAGAGAATCTGATTTATGGGTGTGTGTTGTTAGCAGGGGTAACCCCCCCCTCAGTTTAATGAAACCGTAAATCAGAACAGTGCAGGTTTACTGCCTCTCCCATGGTCTGCAGTGCAATTCCGATTTTCATCAAAAATTTAATCTTAAAGCGCACCCGGCTTTAGTTGGCCGTTGGATGCTGCCCTGAATTTCTAATTTTAGGCAGTTCTTGCAGGATTTATTTTCATATAATTCAAGTCTGCCTTTCAATATCCCCAGTTATTAAATTTTAATTCAGAGCATTAACATATAAATTGAAATGGTTTTATGGAGTTTCAGGCGGCTAGGATGGAATTTTACAAGTCGACGCGTTTCTGTTTTCAAACCATTTTCAGTTAATATGGAAGAAATGAAAAAAAAAGATTTTTTTTTTTCCACTGTTATTACTTTTTTGAAAAAAAAAAAACTTTCGGTGGAAGCTAGAGGACACAATTATTGGATGGCTGCAGATGAAAGAATATGGTTTTACGCAGGTAGAAAACAGCTCTGTGATCCTTTGTTCAGACAAAAAAAATTCATGTGCATGCTGACATAGTTGGCTAAGAGACAAATGTGACATGAGTACATATATCTTCATGTGAAATCATTTGCTTAAAGTGTACAAGAAAATGGTGGACAGAGATACATTTTGCATGGCATTCAATGTCTGCTGCTAAAAAGTGCTATTTTGAAGAAATGGACTATGTTTCTTTTCTGAGGATACATGTTTAAAGAAATAGTCAACAACAAATTGTGCAAACAGCAGTTGCTCAGATAATGGGCCAGCATGCACCGTGATATGAAACTAACTCGGGATGTTCTTTAACAAAGAATTATATATTTGAATATTCTATGGCTGCAAAGCGCAAACATTCAAATCACCAACCCAACCCCCCTCACGAAAGCCTCTGGCCTTTTTTCGGGAAAAGCAATCTAACGTGCAAGAGGCTTACATTCAGACTACTGTTAGAACATTATTTAAAAAAAAAAAAGAAAAGGCAAATTGTGATTTCACAGATCCTGTAATGTTCACCTCCGTCAGGGAGAAATAAATGACAGAATCCATCAGTGAGTATGAAATTGGAGTGGGGGGGGCGATGACGAGGGGGTTGCAGGAGGGGGGGAGTACACTGGGGGGGGGGCGTGGGTGGGAACTTGTCCCACTCAGTCACTTCAAGTTTAACCACGGTAGCAGCACCCAGGGCAACCCGAAGTCGAAGAGTACAGTTTACTGTATCAACATCAGAATTTAATTCATGGATAAATATGGCTTTGTGTTATTTTGTTTGGCTACTGTGTGCTGTGTGCACACAGTAGCCAAGGCCCTGTGTTTGATGCTAATTCCGAAAGCTTGTGGTTAGATCAGGCAACATTCAGCCGGGGTACGGTAGTTAGAGACACCTGCCTAACGGAGTAGGTGAAAAGCGGGTGGAGCAGGCACAGACTCTGGCCACGCCTAGAATTTGATGATACAAGGACCTGCTTGACGTGCTTCCATAATGAAATCTCCTGTGTTTGGGTTTCTCACCGCAGGACCACAGGTTTTTTTTTTAAGTTTTTTTTTTTTTTTTTTTTTTGCATTTCCTTCTTATTTTTCTGTTTTGCATCTCAGAGGTACAGTAATTTAACAAAGAAAATGCAAGGATACAAAAGCCCATGATGGCTAAATGTAATCTTAATTAATCTTGAATTGCAGACGGATATGGGTCTAATGAAATTAATAAGCCTGAAAACTGCCAGGGGGTGTGTGCTAAAATCTCTTCATCTTAAATTTTAGCATTATGTCTTTGTACATGATTTTAAAGGCACAAGTTACTAATAAATATTTGTTTGGATTTTTCTATGAACAATAACAGAAAAACAGTGCTTTGATTCCAATTCCCAAAACTGAATTTCCTCATGTTGCTACAAAGAAAAAAATGGGTTTTAGTGCTTAGTGTAAGATTCATCTTTTACCCTGTAAAAATGCTACTACAACAAAATTAAGCAAGATTCTGGGCAGATCCCAACATGAGCTATCTTGCTTCATAGACTTTTTTGTAGTCTGTCCTGGATTGAGCAAGACCTTTGTCAGATGAGAAAGGCTAAGCATGAATAATTTGTAATATGCCTACCACACTCTCAGACTCGCCTCCTCTCTGGCTAGGAGCAAGGTTTTATGGGTTGCGCAGGTCTCCTCTGGTGTCTGACTAGACACATGTCCATTTGAAAGAAAAACTACACTCTCCAGTGTGCCTTTGTAGTTCAGTAGCATGCTTGCAGGTACTCATGCTCCTCCTTCTGGTGTAAGACTTCCTGTTGTTCCCCAAATGTCTTATTACAGATGCCTAGGAAAAAGAGTCAGAACATGGCAAGATACAGAAAATGTGAGGAACTTCAGCCTGTGGTGAGTAAGGACAAGAGTGTGGGTACACATGCTATAGAAATTACTTGGGGAAATGTTTGTAGGAAGTATTTTATGTGTGTATGTTTGTGACAGGTTTATGTTTTGTAAAAGTTAGCAAGTTTATTTCTGTGGTTATTTAAGAAACCAATAGATTCTATTTAATTCTTACAAAAAGAGTGCATGACTGCCATTTTGTTGTGGTAAAAGTTTGATTGTGGTTGCACATGTTCTTGCTATGTAGCTAATGCTATGTGGCATAGTGTATAATTAAACATCATCCAATTATGGACAAGATGTGAATTGAGTGAGGTTTTATATGAAGGAAAGAAACAGTATAGTGTAATTTCAATTTTTTAATTTGGTTATTTTAGTTCCTGAAAACATATATTTGTTTTTTGAGAGAATGAAAGATTATGTTGAAACAATCTATTGGTGGTTTATTAAAACAGCAACGGTTTTTGTGCACGACAAGATTCCAAGATTCCATAGTTCCATCGGCGCTTTCGGTGTTAAGGCAATATAAACAGCAAGTTTCAATGACAGACATTCGTTGAATCACAGATACAGTTTCGCAACTTCTATTAATTCAACTAGTGGCAGTGCCGCCAAGTTACGTTGAACAGGACACTAGTTAAACTGTGACCCAGGCACTTCAGTGCTCCCAGTGTTAAGGCAATTTAAACAGCAAGTTTCAAAGACAACGTTCGCTGATTCACAGACATAGCTACACAGGTTCAAATAATAGTCTGCTTTTTGCAATGCAGTAACGCTGAACAGGACGCTCGTTTCACGACTCATGCACTTCTTTCTTCTAATACATAACTCCATATCAAGTGCGCTTCCGTTAAACTTAGAGAAGTAATTGATAAACGTGCTCACAATATTAGTGTGCTACCTAGCTTTCCATCAGCCATTGAAACTAAAGTACATGATGAAACATTTTCATTGCAGTAATGACGTTGAACGTTTGGAAACTAAATAACTTGCTTAGCCTATTTAAATCACCTATACTGGGAAGGTGCCAGCAAATACGGTTAAGAAAACAACATTTTAATCTAGCATTTCTGCTTTTTCCAAAGGTAAACAGAATTTAACAAAAGATCAGCTGTATCTGAGTTAAGTCTACATAGGTTCAGTGATGAAAAATATCTTAGCTTGCTAGTCAACTAGGTTATTATCTACAGATACAACACGCATTATTTTATTGTGGGAGTCATAACAAGATTCGTTCAAACAGACCTTTATTTTTTTAATGATGCGTAAGCTTATTAACAACCCGCTCATCTTAACCTACATAAAATGTTGCATTGGTGTTTTAATCAAGGCGTAATAAAGAGAGAAGTTGCTAACAGTTTCTGCAGTAGCTACCTAGCTGCACTGATCGCTACGCGGTGATTAAAACTTACTACACGACGAGTATTGAAAAAATGTAATCGTTCGTAAAGTGCATGGACATTAACTTAGCTAGCTCGCTAGATGCGCACTTTCGTTCATTTCACCGTCCTACCAAGATACCGTTAGCTAGCTAGCGCATATATAAGTCGCTCCGCGGTGATATTAAGATTTGCAACGTGTATTGAGGAGAGGAATGTAATCTTTGTAAAGCGCATGGACGTTAACTTAAGTACTTTTCTCAGCTGAAGACTGAACTTGAGATTCGTGGCGAAGTAACCCTAAATTTTATGAGGTGACTGCGTGCTCCGCCATGTTTCCTGTCTGCCAAGTCCTAAGAGTTTCTGTTCAAGACACGGGATCGCGCCTCTCATGGAAGAATTAAGTACTGCAAGTGTTCCCATAGACTCCCATTATATTTTGAGATTATTATAGATTTTTTATGGAGGGGGGCTTTGCCCCCCACATCTGCAAACTTTATGACAAAATTGCATACACATACGCCACAAACCTACCAGGTTTGGTGTGAATATCTCTTACCGTTTTGGAGTTATAGCCGTCGGAAAAATCTGTTTTTATGATTTTAAATCGGACTTATATTTCTATAAGTTTGGCCTGGGGGAAAAACAGAAGGGAAACTTAAAAAAATAAATAAAAAACAGAAGGGAAACAATATGCTTTCCAGCCCATGGGCTTGTGTTCTGAGCAGGTAAATGGGAATTTTGGGTAGGTTTGACAGACTGCTACAGTTAGCAGCATGCTGTCTGTTTGGACACATTACATTATTGTAATTTAACAGACACTTTCATCCAGAGTGACCAGCATAGAGTAGTTTATCCATTTATACAGTTGTGGGTGAAGTACCTTGCCCAAGGATACAACAGCAGTGCCCCAGCAGGGAATCGAACCAGCAACCTGTTGGTTACGAGCCCTGCTCCTTACCGCTGTGCTACACTGCTGTCACCTGTTTGAATTTCCATGTGCTCAGAGGCACTGAAGAAGCTGACCTTTCAAACCTATTATTATGCAGAGCAATTAATTCACATCCCAGAGTAAAGCTGTTCCAGAGAGCTGGAACAGCTTAAAATATTGGAGGAC
Organism: Megalops cyprinoides; assembly: GCF_013368585.1. Lineage (NCBI taxonomy): Eukaryota > Metazoa > Chordata > Actinopteri > Elopiformes > Megalopidae > Megalops > Megalops cyprinoides. The sequence continues at coordinate 37,268,828 of NC_050587.1, read as the reverse complement.
TTTGTAAGTAAAAATGTATTTTTTTTCCAGTGAATCTTCATCCATATCACAATTTTTTGTAATGAAAATATGTTTGTTATTAAATGTTACATTTAAGCCTCAATAGTGTTAATTTGCACCATGATCATCCAGGTCAGGTGTTTCATTCATTTTCTGTGGTGAACAAAATGTCACTTTGACACAAAGTTCTTTTTCCCCCGTGTTTGTTGCCACGGTAACGGACCTTTCTGTTAATTTGCTTTTGTGAGCGGCTAAATCAGGTGTTTTGTTGCAGGAACTAACGGTTGAATATTATTGGTAAAGGGCAATAGACAGACTCCTCCCTTAAAAAGCTGCTAGAAAGATCACAGCTGAACTGCTCATTCTTTCCGTTCTTTATTCTATGATTTTAAGTAGGAAGACTTATTCATAAATATTCTTAGTGCTAAATTCAGCCACACTGCAAAGCACATTATCCCTGGTTTTGATGTTGTTTCTTTTTATTTGAACTCAGTGGTAATCAGGGTAAGGGAATATCATACCTGTACAACGTAGCATGATGGAAGTATTAGGCTACATTTTGCAATCCTCACAAATATCCTTTTAATGTTAATTTCAGTGAATGCCTAAAGTGTACAGCAGTTAGGAAAACAGTGTAATACTTTTTTTAAATCGGAGTCGAGGACTGGGTGGCGTACAGGTTAGGCTGAGTGAATGCGTTAGTTTATTGACATGCAGAAGGCATTCCCACGTCATTGGATAGTCTGTGTATGTCCCTCTCCCTGTCTGGTGCAACAAAATAAAATGACTGCATGGGCCCCCGAGTGATTCAGAGAGTTAAGCTGCTTGTTTCAAGCACAGGCTGAGCCCTGTGACCGGGGTTCAAAACTGGCCACCCCATCTGCTAATACTGACCCTAAAGTCTGTAGCAGTGGATGGCATTTGCTTGCTCAGGGAGAATGAATAGGTCAGCCGGTGTTCCTTTATTACCTCTGTGTGGGACCTTATTAGGGCTCGTGAGGCTCCTGTGACCTCCCTCAGTGACGTCAGCAACAGTGTGCCGGGCATTGTGCACTGTGGGGCCTGCAGCCTCCGGCTTCATCCGAGCTCCTGTGTGGCTGTTAGGGCTGCACGATATAGCCGTCGTGATGTATCGAATAGCTATTTTTAGCACAATAACAGCTATCCCCGGTATGTGGCGTTAGGTTTATTCCCGTATTGTTTTCCCTTTAGTCATACCTGATGCGGGAGCACACCTCCAAAGTTCAGTGAAATGCTTCCGGGGCAGAAAAATATCACTTGTATCTATATGTTTGTTAACTTACCTGTTAGCTTTGAAAAACACATAGCATTTGTTTTCAGTGTTTATCTCTGTAGCCATGTGTTTCTATCTACCACATGGAAGCAGCATAGTGCTGTTGCTGTGATATCAACATTGAATATATACGAGTGGTGTTTTTTCCCCTGGAAAGCATTTCACACGGCCTCGGAAAACTGGAGGTGTGCTCCCGCATCAGGTATGACTAAAGGGAAAACAATACGGGAATAAACCTAACGCCACATTCCGGGGATAGCTGTTATTGCGCTAAAAATTCGATATATCGCAACGGCTATATCGTGCAGCCCTCGTGGCTGTAGAGAGTGTGTGAAGAGATGAACTGTATGAAGCACCGTCAGCCATTCCTAACAGGACGGAGAGGGAGGTTAAAGCAGAAAGACAATGCAAAAAAAATAAAAAAACAACACAAAGTCCCAGCTTGTCTGCTCCTGTCTCACAACGTGCAGTGTGGGAGCTGCGTTTTCCTGTCTCCCTAATGGCACAGCAGGCCAGAGTGTGGAATAAATGACTTTGTTGTCAGAGGGAAATTACCACACAGGCCCAAAAAATGGAAAAAATCAAGGGGAAACGGGACCGTCAAGTGCAATGCAAGGCGGGTCTTACATCATGCGACCACAACATAACCACAGCGCTGTTCCTATTCTACCCTGCGGCTCTGTGTTTCCCTGTGTAAGCACTGTGGTGTCGCGGTGAAGGAGCAGATTTTGACGCTCAAACGTTGTTGGTTCAATTCCCAGGTCCTGGCAATGCTGTTGTGTCTGTGAACAAGACACCTACCTGGCATGACTTAAGTAGATGAGCTGTCTGATGTGCTCTGGATAAGAGGGCCTGCTAAGCAGAAATAATGTAATCGTGGCCATTTTCGCATCTGCAGCAGCGCCTGTCTCAGACAGTTTGGCGGGTTCGACTTTGTCTTCGGTAAAATGGGGTGAAGTCTATGGAGAGTGATTTTACAACACTGTGGAAAAAAAACAGAATGCAAATGCAAAATAGTAATTGCAAATAGACATTACTGCAGTGTGCCTCCTCTCAGTGCTTAACAACACGGGTGATTTGTGACAGTATGCAGATGTAGTTGCGGAACGGCCTCGCCCTTGTATCTTTCCTACTTGGTTCAGAATCATCAGATAATGATTGAGTCATATTTCAGGGACAGTTGGTTGTTTCACATTAAGCAAAAAAGCAAAAAAAACAAAAATAGAAAAAACCTGCCATCCAAAAACAACCCAACAAAGGGTGTATTTCAGACAGCTGATAGTGATGGGCTTCTCTGAATCTTGATAGTTATACTTGCTCTGTTGCATAAATTTTTTTTTTTAAAAAAAGGTCACTGGGGACAAAAATGATACCATGCTTCCTCTGTCTTTCTCACTCACTCTCTTTCCTCCTTCTTTGTTTTCCTTTTCCTTTTCCCTCCTCCCTTTCTCTGCTCATCTCCTCCTTCTGTTCCTCTGGTCTCTACCTCCCTCTCCTTCTCTCCTCCCTGTCCCTCCCTGTCACCCTCAATTCCCTCTCCTGCTCTGTCCCTCCCTCTCCCTTTACCTCTCCCTCTCTCCTCATTCTCTCCTATTTCTCCTCCCTCTTCCCTCTCCCTCTCTTTCTGTAACCCTATGTCCTTCTCTCTCTTGGTTTCTCTCTCTCTCTCTCTCTCTCTCTCGCTCTCCCTATTTCCTCTCCCTCCCTCTACCCTCTCTCCTCTTTCTCTCTCCCTCCCTCTCTAACTATTCTCTCTCTGCCTCCCTCCTCAACCTCTCTCTCATTCCTACTCTCCCTCTGTCCCCTCTCCTTCCCTCTCTCACCCTGTCTTTCTCTGGTTTGTGCTCTCCCTCCATCTATACCTCTCTCTCCTCTCTCTTGCTCCCTCCCTCTCTCTCTCTCTCCTCTCTCCCTCCCGCTCTCCCCCCTCCCCTCCTCCCTCAGGAGAGCTGGCAGTCCAGAGTGAGCGGAATGAGCGCTCAGGAGGTGCCCCCCCCCGGGCAGGACCAGGGCGACGCTGGGTGCCCTCAGGGCGGCTCCTCCCCTGCAACGGTCAAGAGGGAGCCGGGCTCCGCCTCTTCCAGCAATGGCCAAGTGGGGGACAGCAACTCTCTCCCTCCCCGCCTCCCTCAGGAGGGCTGGCAGGGCAGGGCCAGTGAAAAGAATGCTCAGGAGGTGACCCCCGCCCCCGAGCAGGACCAGGGCGACTCCTCCCCTTCCCCAGCAAAGAGAAAGCAGAGATCGACCACGTCCAGCAACGGCGGCGGCAGCAACTCGCCGGCTGAGATATGCGTGGTCCTCGGAGAGGCCTGCAGCTCTCTGAGACCGGGTACGGCCCTCACGACTGCAGTGCCTCTGACCCAGTCACCTGTGAGGATTTCAGGTCCGCGAAGTGTGCGGTACTGAAATAGTCATATAGTCACAGTAACTCTACAGCAGTGACTTGGGCTATGGTTCATACTTGTGTGTGATTTTTTTTTTTTTTTTCCCCCTCCAGGGGAATCTTGGGTAAGATATTGATGCATTGAAACCTCAACGTCAGAAGTGTGGAAATGTTGATACATTGACTGAAAATGTTTTTATGAAGCAGCTCTGAGGTGGAAAGGGTCCCGCTGTGGTCGGTGTTTGCTGTGCAGGATTACAGGATCCTTTCCTGGTCCAGCATGACTTCACCCATGTCACATGGCAGGAAAATTCTCAAAAGTCACTTAAAAAAAAATATGGGAAATACGGGAGATCATGAGACTGGAAAAAAGCTCAGACATTTATTCTAGTGTGAAAAGCTCTTGTCACTAAACATTAAAATTACAATATCCTTTCTTTTTTAATCGCTCCATAGAGGTATTTTTAAACCCTGCACAGGCCTAGCAGTAGCTAACCAGGCAGTTCTGGTGCAGGTGGGTAACACTGAGAGTATGTCCTCTTGCTTATTTCTTTACAGGCTCCTATGTGTGTGGGGTATGTGGGAAAAAATACAAGTACTACAACTGCTTTCAGACGCACGTCCGAGCTCACAGAGGTAACCCAGGTGCTGAAAAACTTCATACAGGATATTTGTAGATGCCTTTTTTTCCATTACTGGACACTGAACGTTGTCAATATGTGAGATTCAAAGTACGAGCCACCTCAACCGTGGGAGCCCAGTGAATAATCCTTTTGTTAGTTTCCCTGCATGAAAAACAGCTCTATTACATGATATCATTCTGTTTATTTTTCTGTCTGTGTTTTATTGTATGTAACTCCTTTCTGTCTCTTAATTTCCCTGATAGCCATGGGTTTTGCCTTGCTTGGTTTGGCGGTTTCTCTGATGAAATGAACCATGCCCTTGTTGTCATTACATTTGCTCTTTGGAACAAATCGTTATTGCGCTCGCGTATTTATCCAGGGTCTCACCCTCTGCTTAAGTTCCAGGATTGGAGGTGCCTTCTGGAGAGGGAGGCTCCCAGGGACAGAACAGTGAGTGCTGGCGCTCGTTCTCCACGTGACCTCTGACCTTCCTCCCACGAGAGCAGGGTTTGGCTGCAGGGTGGAGCCGGAGCTTGCAGCTGGCTGGAATGCCGTTTTATATGCATATAACATAAATTTCCTCAATGTGTTCTGATTGTGCGGAGATCCCTGTTCTCTCTCTCTGTCCCTGTTTCTGGCCCGACTTGCTGCCCCTTGCACATGGCCTTTGGTCTGAAAATGATGGTGTCGTTTATATAAGCTGCAGGTGTGCAGTAGCCTGCAGGCTGGAGGCTCCTACACGCGAGAGCTCCGGCTCCACCTTGCAGGCAGATGTGCTTGTTCATTGTGCTCCCTCTGCTGGAGATCGGGAGTCTTGCAAGGTTCCCACCAACACTGCAGCCCACCAGCTACCCTGAAGTAGCATTATTATTATTATTATTATTGTTTGAGTTTGGAACTGGAGCGAGGGACCTCATGGACTCTTATGGGTGGAGTCAACATGTGCTGTCAATCACTGACCAGTCTGAACCAAACAGGTTTTTCCCTAAGTAGCAAAATGGTGTGATTAGTTCAGATGAGTGAGTCACTGATGACACCTGGCACCTCTGCTCATTTTGGGATTGATGAAGCCTGACACACAGGGGAAAAAGAAAACATTAAAATAAACATTAGGGTGAACCCCTCTGTGCTTTGGCTTGCAGTCAGAAGCACATAAAGAGGAAGTGACACCAAGACTCATGATGTTGTTATTTATAATGGGAAATGTATATCACCATAGCTGATCTTAAGGGTTCGCGTGACATTTTCGGTTCCTTGTGTTAAATTAGATTTCTACCGAGCAATATTGGCAAAAACAGGTCCGCTACACTGACCGGCCTTCATTTGTGGTTCAGCTGTATCTGTGGCACACCTGAAGCATTTCCACAGTAACCTGAGTGGAACAGCTGACAACGGGCCCACCCTGGATGCGATTTTTAGCTGCCCTGGGAATGACTTTGTAACTTTTTCAGTGCACAGTTCCAGCAAGGTGGCCTGATATTGATCGCATCGTCATCGTAATTCACACCTGAAAATAACCATTCTGCCTTCCCATGCTCTGTGCCAGACGCGTGTGTAATCTTTTTTTGTTGTGGCCTCCTGCTAAACAGGAAATGACAAAAGCAAAAACATCAAGATCTCTTCCTGTATCACGAGCTAGCATGCACAAACTGACAATATTGGCAGGGTCATGTATATAAAAACATGACACAGGTGAGGCTGTAGGGCACCACACATGCAGCTCAGATGGGCCAGTAGAATCCAGCCTTTTAACTGGTCATTCATTAGTCAAACTAACGTTATTCCTAATTATTTATCCTGGCCCTGGTACCCCCTCTGAATGAAACACACTGCCCCCTAATGGCAGTGAGAGTCAGTGTGCTCTTTCTCTGTGTCCCCTGCAGACAGCTTTCGCTATACCTGTGACATCTGTGGGAAGAAGTACAAGTACTACAGCTGCTTCCAGGAGCACCGGGATCTCCATGCTGTTGATGGTATGCTGCTTTATCCTCTGCCTCTCTCTCATAAACAGCGGAAAACGTGTTACTGTGATTATCTGCACAGAATACTAAAATATACTTAGATTATCTGAACTCCTTCATGATGCAAGCAAACCTAACCATCCCCAACCACCATTGCAGACCCCTATGAACAGGTAGTCATACCCGACCTGACGGAGGAGGAGCAGCAGGTGGAGTCCTATATGAAAATGGGACCAAGTAAGTGTTGGTGCACCGTAAAGAGGAAAGTAATTTGATTGGTTTGTATGAGTGATTGACAGGAAATGCTAGCCCCTCCCACTCTTTTGTTACCTTCATGAAGCCTCACAGTCCCCACTGTTTCACAGTTATAACTACTTGCTGAGCGAAAAGTATTTGCCTCGTTCGAAGGAAGATATTTTCGTCTGGAAATAGTGTTTAAGTGTATGTTCATTTTAGTCTGTTTTAGTTGATGATTGTGTGTGTGTGTTTGAGCATTAGTGTGTGTGTACGTATGTGTATGTGCACATGTGTGTATGTTTTATTTTTTTATGTAACCCTACATGAATTGTTCTGTGGGGGAAATATCACAATATGCATTCTGCAGGTTTTTATATTCAAATTCAAATTCTTTGACAGTTTTCTTACGCACCCCCTGTCCTACCAGAGTGATTAATGGTGACAGGCTGGTTGTTTCTGGAAATGCCAAACAAGTCAGACAGGTGTTATTAATAATATCTGTACATACAAGCTTTTAAAGTTCACTCACAGTGGTGCTGTAAAATAGTTTTTTTTTTCCTTCCTTTCTTTCTTCTTTTCTTTACGCCCACAGAAACGGGGAGCTACGTCTGTGAGTTCTGCGGGAAACAGTACAAGTACTTCAACCCCTACCAGGAGCATGTGGCCCTGCATGCCCCAATACGTAGGTGCTGACGCATGTGGAGGTCTTTATGCTTTACGGTTTGCCACCCCCACAATGTTCAGAAGTTAGTATCTCAGTTCAGGAACAATGCACCTGGAAAGAAGGTACATTTACAATTACATAGTCATTCAGCAGATGCTCTTATCCAGAGATACTTGCAGAAGTGCATACAAAGATAGGTAGGCTGAGAGCAGAACTTTACAAGTCTTCACTGTCAAAATCAATAGCAGTGGTTACGTTACACAGAGCACTCTGCTAAGTGCCACAGTAGGTGCAAAAAGGGGGTTTGGGGCTACAGTGCTCGTACTTGGCAGATACATTTGAGGATATAGTGTGAGTGTGCAGAGTGTGGGGTTAGTTTAACAGAGATGGGTTTTCAGTCCACAGAGGAAGATGGACAGTGACTTGGCTGTCCTGACTGGTGTGGGGAGCTCATTCTGCCACCCAGGGGGCCAGAGTAGGGGGCAGATGTGACTGAGAAGACGGACTGTTTTAGGAAAGGGATGGCAAGGTGACCAGAGGGGCGTGGAGGGGAGTCAGCAGTTGAGTTGTCAGTAGTCTTTTTCTTACACACGTAAGCCCCCTTCCTCCCTGACATATACACACACACACACACACAAACACACACGCACACACTGTTTTGCAGAACATTGTATTATTTATTTTCAGACACTAGGCGGAGGTTAACTTTGCAGTCGGATACATTCTCTAATATATTCACCTTGTGTTATTTTGTAAGTGCCTATTTTTCTGTTATGTTACATTTGCTGAGAGGACACTCTTATCCATAGGGACTTGCATAATTCATATTTCATTCATTTATACAGCTGAGGCAGTTTGTGTTAAGTACCTTGCCCAAGGGTACAAGAGCATCAGACCGATTGGGAATTGAAATGGCAACCCTTGGTCCTTTATGCTATTCGAATCCCTCCTTATCTCATGCTTCTGGTTGAGAGCCGTGCTGATGGGACTGTCATTGAAAACTATTTAAAGATTGTTCCTGACGTTTAAATGGGTCAGACTGTCCCATTATAATGCTGGGAAAGGACAGATTTTAATTCACTTTGATGCAACGAATTGTCCCCAAACATGGGGACTATGGGGCAAGTCTGATTGATTCCTCAGCCGCCATTTACCAGAGTATCTGTTACAGATGTTCTGATCTATCCTCCAGTTATCGGGAATTTCACCAGTTTCAAGTGATTGCATAAATGTTTTCATTCATAAATAATCTCTCCTAGTTCTTCAGTTACTCTTGGGTGTGTACCATCAGGACCCACTAACTTACTTGTCTCTGGTTTTTGCAGTTTTTCTCATACTTCACTCTATTTCAGTCTAATCTAATGTTTCCTGTGTATCAGACCAAAGTGCAGGCATGCATGTAGTATTCTTTCTGGTGCAGCTCTTGTGGTGAATTTCAACTGCAGTGACTTTAATGCAAAACCCCTTTACTTTTCTGACACACCTAACCTCTTCCTTAACTTTCCCTTTTTTTACTGAAATGTTTAAAATAGCACTTAGGATTACTTTTCACATCTTTTGTAATTTGTTTCTCTAACGATCTTTTGGATCTCATGTTATTTTTTCATCATCAGCATGTATTTTACAAAATGCTAACTTATTACTCTCTGTAGAGTATTTTTTAATGTGTTTTGTATAATCTCTACTTCAGTATTAAATTCTTCCACAAGGGTTTATTTAGCCACTGCGGAAACTGCTTACTTAACTTATTCTTCCTCACTTTTGGAATGAATTTATTCTGCAAGTTGAGAATGATTTCTTTGAATTTTTGCCCATTCTCATTCACGCTTCTACGGTCTAGTGTTGCCTAGTCAATGCTTAGAGTTTATCTCACCATGTTTAAATGAGCTAAAATTAGACACCAGTCAGGAGGTACCGTTGGCTTTCCAATGTGCCTCGAATGCTATGGTCACTTGCAGAAGCTCCACTATGTTACATTACATTGCATTACGTTTATATTCATTTAGCAGGTGCACTGTGTAAGTCACTCTGGATAAGAACATATATTAAAGTGGCAAGAACTGTTGCACAAACAGGGCACCACACATGCGCAAGCTTCAGTGACAGACAAAGTGCTTAGATCACAAATGTGTGCCGAAGCGAAAAGCAAGGAGGTAACATATTGCATTCAAAAAAAAAAACATAATTTACCACATATGAAAGTGTCCTGTTCAAATTGACCACCTCCTAACACATTCTTCCAGCTAATACAAGGGAATTTAGTTAAAGACTTCTTCCTGAAAAGCTTTTGATATTGTCACAGAGCAAAGCGTAGAGCAGAAATCTGGTCTCAGTGGCCAATAACATATTCCTACTTTTAGACTCTCCACATTTTCCCTCAGTAATTTTGTCCATGTATATTTTCTAGAATCTAGGGAATCCGTTACTGCAATTTTGCATACACTGAGGTTTTTTTATTTATAGGGCTAGCCCACCTCTGCAAATATTGCTAGCCTCTGACATTTTCTGGAGGAGATATTTGGTGTGGTTGCCCTAACTGCACCTAAACTGTTCATGCTACAGACACCAAACAAATGCCAAATGGACATTTTAGTTCACCATTGGTGTGCTTGTTCTTGTATTTCTGTGTGGAGTAGTATTATGACGCAGACAGCAGCTCCTCTGTCACAAACTTTTCAAACTGCCATTTCTCCCTCATCTAGGCATAAATTAAATCATAAATCAAACGAGGATTCTCACAATGTCTTAATCTCAGCTGTGATATACGACTTTTGAATTATGAGCCTTTGTTCGGTCTTTGGTATCCCCTCACTCTGACCAGTTTAACAGTTGATATTTAAATTGTTGCTACGGAGCCAGTCAGAGACAGCTGGTATCAAGTGACAGTTCCAAAACAATCAGGCACGGGTGTGCATACTTGCTAACAAAGAATGGGAAAGATATTTTACTCCCAGCTTTCAACAGTAAATTTTTTATACAGCTGTATCTCCCTTGAATTCTGGCTATAGAAGCATAAATTATACATTGAAATCTAGGAAAAAGTGTGTAGATTCTCACAATGTCTTCATCTAAATGATAAACGCTTTATGAGTTATGAGCCTAATTAGTTGTGGACTTCAGCCACATCAGACACAAAGAAAGGGGGAAGAGGGAAGCAGGCCAAAAGACAAATGCATACAAGACCTTTGGTTGCAAGAAAGTGAAAACTAGTGGAGATATTAGCACAACTCTTTACAAGAATACATGTTGCAAATTACCCTTAGGGTTTCTTGGATGTTCAGTGCAAATTTCAACCCAGTCCAGTGAAAAATAAGCAATTGGTGAGGCTTACAATACACATACAAAGAGTCGCAAAAAATGATGAAATTTAGCTCCGAGGGCCAAACTTCAAAAGTTCATAACTAAAAAAGCATTTGGAGTAGAGCTGTTGTATTTTGCAAAGTCCAATGAATTAAATAGATGTTTTTACACTAATTTTTTCGAGAGAATCCATGACATGAACTGGGGGGTCCTAGGTGAGTTGGCATGGAATGACCCTATTTTAAAATTCGGCCAAAAATTTACCCCCCTTCCAAAGTATGGGACTGAGCAGCGGGAGGATTCTACTTCTGCATTTGAAAAATACGGTTTTTGAATTATGAGCCGAAATAGTCGCTGAGTTCAGCCTCCACTCTAAGTCTCACCGCCCCAGACACAGAGGGAGGGGGACGGAGATGGCACACGGCAACTCGTACGCTCAATAATGCACACAGGCAACCACACATCGCATTTTCTTCAAAAAATGCACACAAATCTAGTTTTATTTTACTGGCACAGGTTAATCATCTGCAGTTTAAATGTTAGCTTTTGACATAACATATGTCACGTTTAATTATTTTATCAATAACATGATAACATGATAGCATTTATCATTTAGCTGTATCAAGTTCACTACCTTTTACTCCCTTATTGATGACTCTCATCTTGCAGCCAATCGGGTATCGGGGCTAGCAGCATGTGGAAGTGTTCTTAACTGTCAGCTGGATCGGATAACTTTACACCAATCATTGCAGTATGTAGTGTAGTGTGAATACTCACAGTCAGTGCCTATACTAAGCACTGGCGAGCGCCACTGAGCTCAGTATTAATACTGCCTGTATTCCATTTTCGTTTTTTCTACCTGGATTGTGAAACGCTAAGGTCAGCGCTGTTCGTGTAGACACCGGTAAAGAGTGTGATATTAAAGGGTGCGTTTGGCCTTTTCATTGTAGCACATTCCTGTTCCCTCTCTGTTTTCCACATTGGGCCCTGCTGATGCATCACGCATAACCCCGGGGCCGACGGGGGTGTCTGTGTCTGTGCCATACTAACGTGCCGGCTCTCGATCGCTTTTGCAGAGAGCGCTTTCTCCCGGAAGGTGGAAAGGAAAGTGCAAAGCATTGGAGATGGCAACAGCTCACTGAACTCCAGTGGTGAGTACTCCCCAGGCTCCGCCCCCGCTGACATCACGGCCCCTGACTTCGGGTCCTTTTTTTTTTTGGGTAACCTTTACACCGCCTGCTCTCGATCGCTTTTGCAGAGAGCGCTTTCTCTCGGAAGGTGGAAGGGAAAGTGCAAAGCATTGGAGACGGCAACAGTCCGCTGAACTCAAGCGGTGAGTACCCCCCCCGCTCCGCGCCCTCTGACATCACGGACCCTGACTTGGGGTCCTCTTCCTTGGATAACCTTTACAGTGCTGGCCCTCGATCGCTTTTGCAGAGAGCGCTTTCTCTCGGAAGGTGGAAGGGAAAGTGCAAAGCATTGGAGACGGCAACAACTCGCTGAACTCGAGCGGTGAGTTCCCCTCCGCCCCCTCTGACATCACAGCCTGTTTCTTCAGTAACCTTTACATCATTGCCATTTAGCGGATGCTCGGTCTAGAGCGACTGACATAGGTTATGGTTTTTACATGGTATGCACTTAGCTGGAACAGCTGGACATTTACTGAGGCAGTTCTGGGTTAAGCACCTTGCCCAAGGGCACAGCAGCAATGTCCAAGCAGCGAATCGAACCAGCAACCTTTTAGTTAGGAGCCCTGCTCCTTACCACTATGCTACACTGCTGCCTTTAGACCAGCTTGGGGAGGAAATGGTGGTGATTAGTTGATTGCCAAAAAAAAAGTCCTTCAGTCATTTCATGAATTCAAGGGATGAGTACCCAGATATCTGACACCATCCTCCTCCTCCAACAGATGCTTTCTCCCCTCATATCCCTGTGGATGTTATGTTCATGTCTTAAAAAAGTACTTCAAGTGTATAACAAAACGAATAAAAATACACACTCCATAATTTTGTAGGCGCTTTTCCCTCTCAGAGAATACCCTTTGTGTAGAAGGCTTCGGCCTGGTTCAGGTTCCATTCACTGTCTCTATAGCAACTGTTGTGTTGATTGGCAAGGAGGCGGGACCTGCAATTTCCTGTGTTCTGCGCTGATAAAAAGGTCACGTCGTTCCCTTTGAATTTGTCTCTGAGGTCTGCCGACAGTCCTCGCTGGGAGGAAAATAACGTGTCAGACATGCTGCCCCTCCCTGATATTTAGCAGACAGATAAAACCAGGCAAAGATAAATATACACTGTCACCCATGAAGTTGCGCAGAGCGATTTACTAAGTGTTTACCTTTTGAGTTACTCATATGTCCGACAGCGTGGCTTCACCCCTTGGCTGGGAGGGTGTGGGAGGAGGGCGGAGCGGTTTAGAGGGATAGATGTAGAGAGGGAGGGAGGTGTAAAAAGGTCTCCTTCTCTTTCTCTGAGGGTTTTCTCTGTTTCTTTCCAGGCACCATAAGTCCTTTGGTGTCCACCACCTTCTCCATTCTGCAGAGTAAGTACCCTCCTCTCCGAGTGGATCCGACAGTGACGTTGTCAGTTCGTTCTTCCTCCTCTCCAACGCCTTTGTATTCCTCATGAGATACACCTGTGGTCATGGGACATCCTGGGTGGACACTTATCCATTGTATGGCCTTATCTGTGTATGGAAAACCATTCTGGACAAAACAGACTCATCTAGTGATTAGGTAGGTTAGGTCTTCATTAGAAATGCCAGGGAAGAGGAGAAAGTGTGGAGGAGAAGCGCCCCATTTCTTTGCTTGTGTAAAGTGTGAAGCCAAAATTGGGTGGAGCTGTGACATGCTGCAAATGAAGCAACGATGTGAACCAATCATATTGTTTTGTTGTAAAGAGGAGAGTCTTTTGATTGGTTTTTATGAGTCAGTGATTGACAGACCATTGTAGCTCCACCCACTGTGGGGTTCTTGAAACTTCATTCTCCTGTTATTGCTTTGCAAAGAGGTTAACATAACGATCCTAGTTAGCTAGATTCAACTCAGTTTACGTCTGCTATACAAAGCCACACACAAGTTGCATTTGCTATTGGGAAAAAAAGTGTTATTTTGTATGACACTGCTGTTTCAAACTGCAGAAAGCGGTTTTCTTTTTGTTGAGCCAGTTTCATTCCCACTAATCACAAATCGGGGATAGGAGGAGGGCAAGAAATAAGTATACACGGAATATGATCTGAAAATGTCAGTCATTATTTAATCAGAACAGATACAAAAGCTGTATGAAAATGGTCACAATCTTCGGGAAAAAAAAAATCAATGCTGGATTTGGGAAATCTCTGATAAAAAAAAAAAAACGGTTACCTGAGGATCTGAGGAGTTTAACGGTTACCTGAGGATCTGAGGAGCCCGGTTTTCAGGGGACTGCAGCTTGTTTAGCAGTCAGCTTCACAGGCAGTTATCTGTAGGGAGTGATTAGTAGGCCAAGCGGAGAAAGATGGGAGGTTCATTTTGATTGCGTTCTCAGTGCAGTCGGAGGTGAGACAGTGAAGGAGAAAGCCAGCCTGGTCATGCAGAAAAAAAGATGCCGCATGCGTTGCAAAGGTGTCTCTCCCCTCCCCCCCCTTTTTTCTTTGCTGAATGTCTGTTTTTATCATTATATAATATGCTCATTAACAAAAATGGTGCAGGGGGATTGCCTTGAATGGAATAGCTTGTGAAAGTCTCACTGTGATAAAATGTGGGCTGGATGTCTCATCACAGACATGTGATTTTTCATGGGGTTGACACATGAGAGCTCAGAAAAAGCATTTGATTTTTGAAGTGTAAGAAAAAAACTACTACTGGGTGTGCGAAAGCTGAAAATTTATTTTAAAAAATTTGTCACAAAATATAGCGAGTTAAAAACTGTTTTGTCTGTCCTGACTTCTGTAGTCATTAATGCCTGCTGAAAGAGCACACACAAGCAGACACGATGGGCTGAGTGGGAAATGGATACAGTCGGCAGCTGTTGATACTTGTAGGCCTGAGCAGGTGTTGTGACAAGGAGCAGAGTGAAACCAAATGCAGAGAGAACTCGAGACACAAGAAAGAGATTTGCAGAGTACAAACAGGCTTGGGCAGGAGCACACGCACACGCACACTCACACGTACACGCACTAGGTGTGGCAACTCAAAACTGAGCAGAGGCGTGAACAAAGGCCAAGGCTTAAGTAACGGAGAGCACAGGTATAAACAACACCTTATCAATGCGGGTGAAAGACATTAACTAAATGAGATACGGAGAACATGGGGAATTATGTGGCCATCTGACACCTGACACCTGTTGCATATAGTGGCCATGTTGCCTCCTCTTTCTCATTTGGTATCAGATTCAGTAGTGCCCACTGGGTTACGGACGGCGGGAGGAGAAAACTCTTGAGGCTCTGCATCTGTTAACTCTATTGAACCTCATTTTGAATGTATGCTGTGATTGCCAAGCTTGCCGATTTGAAATTTAAACAAGACTCCTCCACCAGCAACTGATTTGTTTCTTCACGATTGCATTACTGTAGAACTGCAATACTAATTCATGGTTTAATGGGAACAGGACCCTGTAGCACTGTGGAATCACAGAGTGTAGTGAAAGTTAATCAGCTGCTCGTTGGTGGACAGAACTGTTATTGGCAAGCTTTGTTAATTGTCATTCTGTAACAGGTTCAGTGTAATTATGTTTAAAACTCTAAACCCCATTTCCTTTCCCCAGACCGTCCCCGTTCAGATTAAATTGCTGGCGTGGAGTGTCTCCTTTAAACCTAACTATGTCTTACTTAGGTTTTGTAATATGAGACACCCAGCCAGATGAATTCATTAGGTTTTGTAGAAAAAAGAGTAGATTTTGATTTCCTCTCGTTTGGTTTTTTTTTTTTTCATTTTTTTTTCCACAGAAGGACACTGCGGCTAATTTTCCCAGCTGTTAAATTAAAAGTGCTTGTCAGAGGAGCAGGCGGTGACCTAGATTCGCGGGTATCTCGGAGCGCGGTGCGGTGCAGCTCGGCTGGGGGGGGGGGTTTGGGTGGGGGGTGTGAGGAGGAGGAGGAGGAGGTGGCGCCACCGTCGTTCTCGCTCTGTCACTGCGCCGTTTAAACGGAACGCGGCCCTTGTGTTCTAGAACCCTTCACTTGTGGAGCCTGTGGCATCCAGTTCCAGTTCTGCAACAACCTGCTGGAGCACATGCAGTCCCACGCTGGTGAGTGAGCCGCGGCATAGAAATAGAGTACTAGATTGGTCCTGCCCCATCCAAAGGGGGAGTGGAAGGTCGAGTGGAATGCGGGCCGGGGAGGGTGGCCGCATTGCATCGGAACCCTTCCGGTTGACAAATAAATTAAGAAACAAAGAAGCGTATAAATAAATAAAACACTTTTGTTAAAGCCCTTTGCACATAGAGGCTGCTATAATGCCAGGTAGCCATTCCCTGTATATGTGGCCAATCAGGACACCGTTTTGTATAAGCGAGTGACGCATACCAAGCAGAACGCTGCAGACAATCTAGTATTCCTATATCTATGTTGCTGCTTCACGCCATCTACCACTACAGAGAGGGCAGGGCATGGAGAGGTCTTTTACTCTGATTGGCTGCCTCGGAGTTGAGGGGAAGGGCCTTGTCAGCGTTCGGTGTGGGTTACTGCTCTGTGTGCTGTTGTTTTTCTTTTCTGTTTCTGTCTCTTTTATACATTATTTGCTGTCCTGTTCTCTGTTTGCCTCTATCCACAGCGGATAACGAAAACCACTTAAAGGCAGACTCTCCCAAATCATCAGCTGCCCCCACACCCCCGGAACAGATGTGGAAGTCCCCGCCCCCAGTCCAGAGAAACCACACCGCTAACCGTGAGTGTCTGTAACCAGGAGAACCAGTCGCTAACGGCGAGATATCATCGACTGTCAGTCTGGAAATTAACCCTTTGTGTCTTTATCCCTCCCTTCACTTTTTCTCTCCTGGACTGTCTTGCCCTTTCTCTCATTCTTTACCCTTTACTTTGTCCTTCACTCTCCTTATCGTTCCCCTTGTCGTCACTCCTTCTCTTTCTTCCTCTGTCCCTCTTTGTCTCCCTCTCTCCCTTCCTTTGGCTCCTCCTCTCTCCATCTCTTTCTCTCTCTCCCTATCTCTTGCCCTCTCTATGACCTTTACATTTTCCATCTTTTTTCCATCTGTACTTCCCTCTCTCTCCTTCTCTCTCCCTCTCTCTCATTCTCTCTCTCTTCCTCTCTTTGTCTGTCTGTCTCTCTCTCTCTCTCTCTCTCTCTCTCTCTCTCTCTCTCTCTCTCTCTCTCTCTTTCTCTCTGCGCAGTGAGCAGCGTGTTACCTGAGAAGGAGCGGCAGCAGCTGGCGGAGCGGTTGCTACGGGTGATGTGCGCGGACCTGGGCGCCCTGAATGTGCTGGGAGGGAAGGACTTCCTGAAGCTGGCACAGACGCTGGTGGACACGGGTGCGAGGCACGGGGCCTACCCGCTGCGGGACGCCCTGGGAGATGTGGGCACGCTGGCCCTGCGGCAGCTGCCCCGCATGTACAACCAGGTGAAGGTGAAGGTGACCTGTGCTCTGGGCTCCAGCGCCTCGCCGGGCATCGCCGTCACCTGCCACGCCCAGACGGCGGGGCCGGACGCCTGCTATGTGCTGACAGCCCACCAGGCGGAGGGGGCGCGTCTGCGGCACTACGTCCTGGCCGTGCGGGAGCTGGACCCGCGGGACGGGGGCGAGCAGGTGCACCAGTGGGCGCAGAACGTGCTGTCGGAGTTCGTCATGCCCGAGGTCCGCACGGTGTACGTGACGGAGCCGCGGGCGTGGGCGGGGCCCCCGTGCGGGCGTGCGGGGGCGTGTCTGCGCTGTGCCGGGTGCTCGCTGGGCGCCGTGGTGCAGGCTGTGCTGGGGAGGCGGAGCCTGCAGACGCGCGGCCTCCACGAGCTGGCGGAGCTGCTCGTCGCCTGCCGCGACATCGCCGGGACGCCGGGCGTGTCCTGGGACGAGGACCCCGCCCCGGCCGCGCCCACGGCCCCGCCCGCACCCCCGCCCCCACCCTGCTGGGACCAGACCACAGAGGCCCTGCTGAGGGTGCACGAGCGCTTCGAGCAGATCTGCGAAGCGTACGGGCGGAGCAAGGCCACCGCGCCCCTCCTGCAGGGCCTGAACAAGCACCTGCTGGGGACACTGGCGGCCCTGCTGGCCCCCATGCGGCAGGCTGTGCTGGAGCTCAGCTCTGAGGGCCGCCCCACCCTGCAGCAGGTGCTGCCCGCCTACCTGCGTCTGGAGAAGCTCTTCACCGCCAAGGCCAGCGAGGCCGGCACCGGCAGCAAGCTCTGCCACTACTTTCTGGAGGCCCTGAAGGAGAAGTTTAAAGTGGAGCGCCCCCACCAGGTGGCGATGGTGTTGGACCCCCAACTCAAGCTGCGGCCCATCCCCGCCTACCAGCACGACGACATCATTGCCAAGGTGGTGGAGGCGGCGGCCGAGATGAAGGAGGGCGGGGCCGGGTTCGGCGGGGAGGATGCTGATGGGGAGGGGCCCCCAGGGGGGAAGAGGGGCCGTCTGGACAGAGGGGGAGGCCAGGGGCGGGGCAGTGAGGACGAGCAGGAGGTCAGGAAGGAGGTGTTCCAGTACCTGTCGGAGCCGCTGTTCCACGCCACGCCCAACCTGTTCCAATACTGGAGCTCGGTGATGGAGAAGTACCCCAGGCTGGCCCGCCTGGCCCTGTGGCTGCTGGCGGTGCCCGCCATGGGCGTGCGGGGTGAGTGCGCGGCCGTGTGCGAGCAGACCCTCGCCATGAAGCGCAGGAAGCAGGTCACCGCCGACGACATGAACAAACTCATCTTCCTGAAGTCCAACATGGCCTGAGACCAAGGGAGGGCGCGAGCCCTCACGCTCTAACCAAACACGGCAACGCATCTGCCTTTAACAGCCGACGGGGAGGACAGTCCACATGCAGCTGAGCTTTACTGGCTTCACACGACTACTCTAAAGCCACGCTGTCCACTCTGTGCAGCGTCTCTCACGGTTCAGACCTCTTCTCTCTTCTACTCCGGTCTATAAGCTTCTGTTTGCGTGCGTCACCTGCACACAAACCTCTGCAGCTGCATGTGGAACCTCGAATCGGTTCGTGTCCCAGGGACGAGCAGGGATCAGGGGATCCACAGACGAGGGAGGACCGCTTCAACCTCACCGTACACGCACAGCGCAACGTACTTTAACATCCAGAACACGGAGCGGTGAGATTCAGAGGGCGGGGCGGTGGGTTACGGACTAAAAGAACTATTTAAACAGAGATGATTGTAAGAGTGAAAGAACTGGAGGAGCACAGTGTAGGTCAGCAGCAGCGGGGGGTACAGGCGCACTTGCGTTTGAGGTTGAACTCTGGGCGCTGTAACCGAAGTGCAGGTGTCGTGAACTCTGTCATTTGGATCGGTCTTCGGGACATTTGAATCACCCAGTACTGCAATGAACCCTGCATTTCAAAGTGGAATTTGTAATGTTATAATGGCCTTGTTTTCCATTGTTCCTCTAGTGGTTGACCTCAGTTTTTGTCCGTACAGCATGATTAGACTAACGGTGTGATTGGTGGACAATGGAAGGCCAGGTCTGGTTGCATCTGGGGAATTTCACCTTTTTTTGGTGTTGGACTTTATTATTTATGCACGCCGGATGACTTGAAGGTTGTGGGCGGTGCGCAGATTGGGCGTGGTGCAGCAGGACGATGCAGGCTCACCTGGGCTCCAGGTGTCGGAGCACGGGCTTCAGGTAGCCATGTCAGCTTTCGGTGAGATTCCAGCTCTCTCTTCTCTGGCGGCTCCCTGTATGACAGCATCGCACGCTAGAGACGGACTTCGTTTTTTTTTTTCTGAGATTTTTTTTTTCTTAACCTGTTTGTGACTTCTTAACAATATCTCAGTCTTCCTGGGTCACTTCATTGTGTGCTCATTTTCAGAAAATCCACAGCTAGCTATAGACAACAATACAGTTCTGTCTCTTCTCGTTGTGTAGAATACTCCACAGTAGCAGATATTCCAAAGAAATATACAGATGTGGCTCCACTGTTTCCTTCCCCCTCCTCAGTCATGCACTGGATTCTGTCTAAAGCTGCCTCGTGCTTCTGGAAGCTTCTTCTAGACTCGGTCTGCGTGTCACTTTGTTCAGGAACGTTGGTTCCATTGCCTGTGTGTGATTTGCTCTGATAAATTTCTCCCAGTCTCCACGCCACCAAAACGGGTCCCCATGTAGCCACCTCTGCTCTGAACACTCATCTACCTGCGGGATGGTGAGACATAGCCACAATCAGGAGTTCTCATGCCTAGATGTGAACACAGAGGCCTGGATTCAGAGTAACTGGAGCACACTCATCAGACCTGATCAAACCTGATCAAACCTGATCAGACCTGATCAGACCTGATCAAACACTCCTCGGTTCTTTTATCTGTTCAGAAGGAAACTTAAAACGGCCTTAGTGTCAGTTTTTTATTCGTAAATTTTATTAACTGGCAGTGTATGTATCTTGTATATCTATCACCCACTGCTTTTTGCATTAGGTAAATAAAACTCTAAAAAATTTTAAAAATACATTCATATGTCACTATAATATTAGTACCGAATGTTACTGACATGAATGAAAAATTTCTGCAAGACACAATAAATGCAGTGTTTGTGTAAATTTTGTTCTAGAAGTTAAAACCAAAGTGGACTGCAGTTATTTTGAATAAAGGCCAGTGCTTTTAGTGGGTAGGAATGCCCGTTGTAAGGGTGAAGTCCAACGAAAGACTGTTCTTGATTAATAGTGTTAATGCTGGAGTTCCCATTCAGGGTATAAGGGCGCTGAAAATATGAGTGTCATTTTCAAAATGCTGGCATTGCATGGGAATGCCGTGACAGAATAGTGAAAGCGGGTTTTATGCGTGAGCTCTGCACCACACCACGTCGTGGTGTCTCTTCAGGAAAGGCAATAGGAACAAGCCAGCACCACTGATTGGCTGACCACCCAGGTTCATCAGTGTGAAACTGATCCCAGGTCAGTGCTGTGATGTGAGACTCCCCGGTGAAAGCTGGTTTTGAGAAAAAAATGGTAGCAACATCCAAGGAAGTAGCTGATTCAAGTCTGCAAGATCTCCACTTAAGCTGTAAATAGCTTATTTCCATCTGAAGTACTAAACCCTGGAATAAGTACCTTTTACCTCAGTGGTTCCAGGAAAAAACAGAAATCATCTGTCCATGTATATTGACTGCAGGAAATGTCCCATGAAACTAAGCATCGTGAATCCCTGGCCTGAAGTATACCTGCTTATCAGATAAACATTATAGTGACATTAAAAGTGAAAATGTAACCTCCAAAGCAACCCAATCCCAGATGGTTTTATTTGATAGGCTTGCTTTGGACAAAAGGGGTTGAGGCTACAGATGTCTCAGACCTTTGCACCAAACTGCAGCAGAGCTACATGTATACAGGGGACACGGCCATGTGTTAGTTCCTCTTGAGAAGGCCCAGCCTCTCAAATGGCTAGCTCCACGGCCTGGCTGGTGTTTCTGTCACTGAGACTCGATTGTTTGAACGATATGCATGCAGTTACTGTACCAGAACCCTGTGGGCAGCCCACGGGGTTTGAGGATTAGCTGATGTCACACACAGGCCATTTTAGCCTCTGAGGATTCCTTAAGGAAGTGGCTTCGTCTGGGGATTCAATGTGTACTTCATTGAAATAAAAAAAAAACTGCTGTTTTTGTCCACAAGGGGGAGCAAGTGTTCCACAGATGGGAAACTGTATGACGCCTGATAACGTGTACCTCTTCTTTTTTTACAAGCTGACTCAGACATACTGGTAAATAAAACACATGGTTATTACTGTTATAGGGAAACGAATTCAAACTAAAGTTTTATTTTCTTGAGAGGTTGTAAATTATGTAGGGAGAAGAATGGAAATACAACTCCTCTCCGTTTCAGCGAGTTACGTGGGGAGGTGGGGGGGAGAGATCAATGTGTAAATAATAAGAATCAAACGCTGTGTTGTTTTGTTAATAGTTGGTTTTTTTTCCATTTATAACCACTTCATAAGTACACATTTCAGTGTTCTTTTCATTATTTATGGTTAAATTCAATATTGTATTTTTTCTATTATTTTTTTGATTACAGAAAACTATTTGAATAGCTTTTTGGATGCAGCCATCTTGTTTTTTTTTTTTTGTCTTGTCTTTACAGAACTTGGCAGGTTTTTCTCATTGGTTTTCGTGTATGTGATTTGTCTAATCAGGTAGGCCCTAATTTATACTTTTTTAGCGACACTATTTTTATATAATGCTGATGACAGCGTTCAAGGTCTCTCTTGTTTCTGAATGTCAGAGGTTCACAGCACTGTGCAGTGTGCTCAGAATATGTTACCCACTATAATATGTGCTGTGTTAATAAAACTAGCTTAAATGCCAGGCAGGTGTGTGTATCCTTGTTCTGAAAAAATGGACTTTTGTTGTGTTTTTAACGCTGTGATGTACATTTATGAGGATTTCATTTGGCATCATAGTTTGGGGTGTATATCTTAAATGACCTTATAAGCAGCATTCATCGCTAAAACAGTCTTGTACTACAGAAGTCTCTTCACATCCATGCAGTGTCCTCTACACCAGCGTTTTCCAAGTTTCTCCTTGAGGATCCCTTGTCTTGCACGTTTTAGATCTCTCCCTGCTCCAACACAGCTGATTTAAATGATCAGTTTGTTATTAAGCAGCTTCAGGAGTTCATAACGAGTTGATCATTTCAGTCAGCTGTGTTGGAGCAGGGAGAGATCTAAAACATGCAGGATAAGGGGGTCCTCCAGGAGAGGTTTGGGAAACGCTGCTCTACACACTCATAAACAGGATCCGCAGCTTTCAGATGTGTATAGCTTTAGTTCCGGCTCTGCAAAAGGCCTAATTTGAGTATTGCCGGTGCAAATCTATGTTGTTCATTTACCTTGCAAATGCCTCTGTCCAAGAGGACTTTCACAGAATGCATTTTACATACCTGAAGAAAAGAAAGAAAGAAATTCAGATAAAGTGCCTTGCTCAGGAGTATGGGATTGGTGTCAGGTGTGGAACTGAAGCCTGGAGGCTAGCAATTACAGGCCATATTCCTTAAACATTATGTCACTCTGCATGTAGAAGTGAAAATGTTTGCTGAATTAGTATATTCATAACCACTCTCTGCAACTGGTTACTCGTACAGCACATCGTTCATTTAACATAATACAAAAAAGTAATCACTGTACATGGAAATGTACTGAATCTGTGATTTTAATGCTTCATAGGGGCAATATTATTTTGGGAAGGGTATCTTAATTGCCCTTATCCCTGGGTGGTTTTTACATGTGTGAAGAGGTGGATTCTGTTGCCATGACCAGGATGTGGGAGAGAGAGAGTTTCAGAGGGCCAGAGATTTGAGGGATATTTTACATGGGGCCGGAGATGGGGGATGTGGGGCCCCGATTCTGCAACTGTTTCCCATCCCAGTCACTGGGGCGAAAGCACCCTGGTTTCCCAGGTTACAGAGACCACGTTTCACATGTTAATTCAGAGAACATTCCCACAACTCCCCTTTCACACACCCGGGACAATTAACTGTTTTTGTTTGTATACAGTGCAAGAGGTGAGACGGGCTGCACTCCACTAAATACAAAAAAAAATGAACACTGGTTATGAAATGCATTTACTTTTGCTAGTGGGCTAAACCTGGCCCATTGATAAAATTACAGTATAGGGAGTGTATGATTAGGGCTTTGGCTGAGAATTGTATGTTATAAGCTACTGTAACCTGTGATTGGTTTTGGTTTATAGTAATCGTTGACATTTTCAAGAACTGGAGATGGATTGCTGGTGTTTTTCCTGTTTTGCTTTTCCACCACTGGAGGGCAGTCGTAGCTTTGTTATGCGTTGCCATTACGCTTGCTGAGGACCGAGACTCATTCTGCAGGTAAAATGAAGTACTACAGTTATGTAACGAATATCTGACATATCTCAGCTAGTTTGTTTGTAATAGTGCAGCACTGTCTGGGTGTGAATCAAGCACCTTGTGCATGCTTCACAGTTCAGAAAGAATACTTTACTTGGCATGATATTAAATCTGTTTTTGTTAACAGCAGGGTTGGCTACGTAGTGTGTAATATTTCTGAAATCAGTCTTACTAAGTTAACTGAGACATGGGAGCTGGATCATTCAGCTGTTTGTTTTGCGAGTGACTAGCAGTTGGTAAATACTACAACTTTGTGCTAAGAAAATGGGAGTATTTTCAGGTTGGAATGAAAGAAGATGCATCTGTTTAACGTTGCAGAACAGAAATTTGTGAGGCGGGCAGCTTGCGTGTTTGAAGCTAGAGGGTCGAAGGGTCAAATGCTTTATCGTTAAATTAATGGAGAGGAAGAAGACCAACAACCTACCTGTTGCTAATGACATTCCATGCAACATATAAATCCCTTTTTGGGGGTGCGGGATTTTAGTTTGGCAGGTTGTTTTAATGCAAGTTCTTTGTGGTGATAAGCTGATATAGGAATGTTTCCTGTGCAGTTTAAACAGAAGGCAGAACAGAGCTGTTTACTAAGCGTCACAGCTCGTGAACAGAGAGTGTTCACGTATTTTTAAATTTAAAATTCTGCAAAAACAATCAAATTAACAAAAAACATGATAAGCTGAGCTAATATGGCCAAGAGACAATACTAATCTTTACAAAACTAATAGTATACTTTTCCCCAATACTTGTATAATAGTCATGATAATAATAAAAGTTTTTATGGTGTGTCACCCTTTTTTCCACTGGAACAAGAAGGCATTTGGTGTAGTCCTTCAAGTTCAGAGTGGCAAATCATGTGCACGTTTTTCTTATTTAATCAAGATTAGTAAGAAAGTGCACATGTATAGTGTTAGCAGGATTGTTAGTCTTCTTCCAGGTGTGGATGAAGATGGATGTTTACGCATTTGCATGGTAACCCTGCACCTCACCCTGACTTAACTTCCCTGGGACACCCTGCTTTTTCCAGAAGTTCTTCCCCCTGGGGTGCTGCAGGAATTAAACTGTAATCTCTTACCATCAGCTGGGCAGAAATAAGACCCGAATGCTTTGGCGTGACTGGACGTTTAACCTTAATCTTACTGTGGCAGTCAACAGAATGACAGCTAGCTTGTAGCCTTCATGAATAAGATGACTTAAGTTAATTCAACTGAGTGTAGTCCTACGCTGAGTGATGACATTTCATTCACTACGTTACTGCTCAGAAGATCAGACGTTAAAACGGCTTACTTCTTAGATCTTACATTGAAGAAATAATAGGAATATGCAGCAGCAAAAAAAATCTCACAATTGAAAAAGTGGTTGAAGTCAGACTTCACTGGCCATAAACCACCTCAAATCACAGGCCTGTAACGACAGAACAAACATGAGAGTTGGCGAGGAAGAGCGCCCGGTACTTTCAGTGGCGAAATGCCCCTCGCTACGCCCCTTGAATAGGAGCAGACTGGTCCCCGGCCAGCTCACCTCCACTGAACCTGGATCAGCTGAGGACTGCCAAATTCGACAGCTAATTACCCGATGACGTCATCGCCCATATCCACACAGAATGGAGCGCTCTCCAAAATGCAACTGACGGTGGATTGCTCCAACGCAGCGAGGCCCGCTCCGTGCCCAGACTTATGTGTAAAGTTTAGCGCACGCTTGGCTGATCCATCCGTGACCACCAGAGGGCCCGGTGCGCTTTCTGCTGAACTCCAAAGAGCACCGTCCCGTCTGAGAAACGCGCAGAGAAATGAAATCGCCGTCAGAGGTTACCTGTGACTTCCCACTCCAGCTAAAAAAAAAAGAAAAAAAAATCGAAACTTCAGAGTGGCTTGCTTCAGTTAACAAAGACATACAAAACAATCCGCCCCCGACGCGGACGCCAAGCTCAGGCTGCGAGAGCGTTCTGCCTCTGACAAATCAATGAGGATCATCGATGCTGGGTACCGTGTTCCATATCGCTTTACAAGATACTTTTGCGCATTTCAACTTTTAAACCTCAGAATCAACTTAAGGAGGTCCGTCTTCATTTTCAGAAATGCGGCGGCTCACATTTATTTATTTTTATTTTTTATTTCATTCATGTCAATTGTAAATATTTTCACGAGATGGATAATGAAACAACAGAACGCTGTGACAATTTGTGAAGATTTGAGAATGCAGCAAGTTTATCTATACAGGTTATGAATCGGAAAAAAATGGTCGGAAATTATTCAAACCCGGCTCTTATGATTGATTTCTTATTAGCCATCCCTCTGCTTAAATGAAATTCATTCAATTAACGTGGAGCACTTGCAGGAATTAACATATTTATGTTCCCCCTCGATCCGCGTTGAAGTATTTTACTTTTTTGCTCACAGATGGGGCAAGTACAGGGGGTCGTGCCTTAACATTATGAGGGAAAAATAACTGCATCGCCTTATTGGTTTGTGCTTTTAGAATTTGTTTTTTCTAAAGCTATCATAAATTCCGAACGAAGAACCGGGAAGACGAAGACGTCAGAGGGAATATTGTGGAGGCTCGATCTGGGGGGGGGGGACTTATTTATTGCCAATATTAGTTCTTTTAAAAATTCTCTTCACTCCTGTTGAAAATGAAACTTTTGACCTTGCTCCCCGGGCTTGCTTGCCTTATGGCATTCTTTCTGTGGAACGGATCAGAGTGCGGCACTGTCCGGGGAAAAGCGAGATCTAAAAGAGAGTTGGTGCGCATTAGGGAAGCCAAAACTACGTTCCCTGGAGCATGTGCCACACGCCTGCCCCGGGGCAAACGTTCTTTGCCGGGCGTGGATAGGCGATCGTCTCGCCAGTCTCGGACGGGGGACAATAACTCAGGTCGGGGAAAAGCTGTTTATTTTACCGGCAGAGGAGACCAACTACGACTCAAGCCGGGCGTAGAGATACCAAGAGGGAACTTTACCCTGGAAATGTGGATTCGACCAGAGGGAGGTCAGCGCTCGCCGGCTGTGATTGCAGGTACGCTACAGATTGATGAATCAATTTACAAGCGACTTCGTTTTTCAACGAACAACTGAATGCGTGTAACCGCAGATTCTGGACAGGTTTCATGCTAGTGTTTTTGTCTCCTTTGCCTACTTATTTTGTTCTACAATTCTGACATCAGACCGCTGCTAGTGTGTCAATAAGGAATGCTGTTTTGCAAAGCCATTGCAAAACATGTTTATTGACAGTCTTGGTCATCCTGATAATTTCAAGTAAAAAGACAGCGAGAAATGAAAAAAATGGGGATTCACTCGCAATAGTAAATTTTAACACAAAGTAATTGACTTACTGCTTCAGTATCTAACCATGTGGATAACTCAAAACTGCCGTATTATATGCGGCAGGGCAATCTGGGATGTTTTATTGGCCGATTCTCGGAGGAGGTCAGGTGTAAACATGCGTTGACAGCTTCGACTTGTAACGGTTTACATATGTGGAAAAAAAAGTCTTTGCCAATGTGTACACGCGCGTGTAAAACAATCGTACGAAAGTAAAATTCCACTTAATTATAATGGATTGCCTGGACCGCCGTATAGCGCAGCTGCCGACTCTTTCTGGGTCGGCTGAGGTTACGAGGCAGAAGCAGCGCTTGAGGGTTTCCCCCTCGCTCGGCTCGGCATTCAGAGCGAATGTTACGCTCGCAGCGCGCCCCTCACCGATTTTACCGCTGCCCGACCGCCCCAAATGAAAGGCGGTGTCACATTACCCGCGCGCAGTTTCGCAGCGTAGTAATTCAGGGGACGGTGGTGGAATTCCTAATTATCTTCAAGGTGCTCTCACGAGAGGGTTCCCTGGTCCCCTCGCCCGACTTTGATGACTGGATATATGACCGGCTCTGTAGCATGTGTGTGTGTGTGTGTATCTGTGTATTTAAATGCAAACCACCTGTGAGGCATTTATTCGTTCGGGCTGTGGGAGAAGCACGATGGGCTGGAATCGGGCTGTATCCTATGTCCTATGCCTTCTTTGAGGACAGTTATATAAATGAGCACTAAGTGGAAATTAGAGTAAATAGTCGAGGTTTTTTGAAAAGTGAGAGTTCCCATTTGATTCCCCCCGACCGCCAACAGAGAGCGTAATTCCCATTTAGCCGAACACAAGGACAGTTTGGGGTCCTAACTGAGATGAAGCTCTGCGTGGAAATTGCAGACTTATGTTACCTTCAGAGAGACAAAAATTTCAAATAACACAAACACGCACTCCTATTACTGACGGTGCTGTAATCTTCATTTATCAATGATGTTGTATTAATGATTATACTTATTATTTATATTTTTGGGGCCAAATCTGACAAATGATACAAGCTGTATTGCATTTAATACTACCGTAAGTGAATGATGTAATGCCTTTTGGAAAAGCTTAAATAAATGAATGGATGATCAGTATCATTTTAAATTGAGGGATGATCGGTAAAGGCAACCCGCCATATTGCGGCAATAACTGCATGTGACGTCATAACGCTACGCGAGCTGACAAGCCCTTCACTTCTGAAGAATGAAGACCCTTTAGCTCAGGGTTCGTTGCCAAGCGCTAACT
The DNA here is from genome assembly GCF_013368585.1 of Megalops cyprinoides. Classification (NCBI taxonomy): domain Eukaryota; kingdom Metazoa; phylum Chordata; class Actinopteri; order Elopiformes; family Megalopidae; genus Megalops; species Megalops cyprinoides. The sequence continues at coordinate 37,240,808 of NC_050587.1, read as the reverse complement.
AATTGGCCCTGCACCAGAATTGTACCACTGCTGTCAGCTCACTGCCCTATTTTTAAAGCACTGGCTCTTGGTGCTAACCTAACGGGCAACCACCAGACAGACCTGTCCGCTCCACAAGCTTGGGGCTCCTGGCCATTCCTCCTTTTTTGGGTAGCACAGCCTGGCCACGCCCCCTGTCTGGTCTGGTACCCATGTGGTTGGAATAGGCCTATCATAGCCTGCAGGACAGTAGAGTCCATTTCTATCTGGCACCGTAGACTGAACACCCAACTCTAGACATCATCACAGCTCCCCTGACTAATTGTTCTGCCATTTAAGTGTTGTTAAACACTTAAATGTATAACACTTTGGGGGTCTTATAGCACAGATATCCACTTCATTTCATTTCAGTTATGTCATTGACATGTTGGTTATTGTGGCTCCTGGTCTATACTTTCAGTCTGATAGTGGTTCTGGCACTGTGTAATGCCGTGTTTCCCAACCCTGCTCCTGGAGGCACACTGTCCTGCATATCTTCTATGTATCCTTCCTGCTTGACTAAATCAGGTGTGCTCAGCTAATCAAAAGTGCCACTGATGAGTTCAGTCAGGTAGGTAGAGCAGGGATAGATAGAAGATATGCAGGACGGTGTGCCTTCAGGAGCAGGGTTGGGAAACGCTGGTGTAATGTACTGACACTTTTGTATGAATATGGCCTGATGACCTGTCTGGGTTCATTTGCCCCTGCTGTATATATTGTATGTACCTTTACTTTGTGAGTCACTCTGGATAAAAAGCACCTGCTAAATGAACATGAAGGTAAATGACCATGTTCAGTGACTTTAGAAGAAGCGGGAAAAGTTAGACCTGCTATGGCAAAGAAAGAATAGGGAACTTGTCCCAAATGGTACTTCACAGCTGTACACCACCTTAAAGACCACATGAGACATGTTCTGCCCACTTTAATATGGTTTCCAGTATGGCTGGTTTCATAGACAATTAGGCAGCACATCACAATGTTTTTTTATCTTTTTTTGCAGAGCATAATGTATTGTTTATCTCCTCTGAATTCCACTGGTGGCCAAAGTCTAACATTCTTGTTTTTGGGGGCTTTTGTGGAAACTAGCGCATCATATGGCATTGGAAAATCTAAGGAGAGAGAAGCATAATTGCTAAAATTGTACTCTTCTATACTACCACAAAACCGTTACACCAGCCTTTATGTGTTTCTGCCTGAACTATGTAAAATTATTAATGATAGGAAATGGAAATGGGTCAGTTAAAAACATGTAGCTGTTCTCTTCGTAATGCAAGCGTTGAACGCAGCTGCTTCAAGAGGGCTTAACGTGTAACAACAACAAAATTCAGGACCTTGAACAGCGCTTTGAAAATGAGCTTGTGTCCACAGGATATAACAGGACAAAAAAAAAAACACAGACACACACCCTCTCTTAAAACCAGGATCACACTCTCATTCTGCAGCTTCAGAACCCAGACAAAGAGCCGGAAACGACGAGCATACTTTAAAATTTATTTTCTCTCCCACTGAAAAAAAAAAAAAACAAAAAAGAAAAATAAAACAGCAGCGTACCGAAACCAAAATGAGCTGGGCTTCAGTTTCACCATAACATGAAGTCATTTTGCACAATGGTGTGGAGGGGACCTATGGTTGTCAGGGGATGTAAATTGCTCAACCTGAAGTTATCACCTGCTATTACAGTCCTCCTCAGAGATAAAAGACCTAGTTCCTCTGTTTTTGGTATCTGACCCATTGACCCTTTTGCGCTCTTCTCGCTCTTGAGTTTGTAGTTGAGATCTCAGTGCCCGCCAGGCTGCAGTTTCTACATGCCATGTCTTTTCTTGCAGTCTTTACTACATCGCCCCATTCAGCTGCGGCGGGTTTGGTGTTCCCTCTCCAAACGGCACCCCCCCACACACCCCGCTTACTTCCAAATACCCCCGACTCCACGTTCTGAACAGACTGGCAGAGTTCTGCGGCACAGCATGGCACGCGGTCACGCCGTAAAGCAAGGGGGAATTGATTCAGCTGCACCGCCGAAAAAAAAAAAAAAAATTCCCGCGCAACCCAGACAGCTGCGGCCTGGAAAAAACAAAAAGGCCGTGTTTGTTCTGCTTGTGCCTCCTCAGCTGCATCTGCTTCTCGGATTTGCTGGTCTCACAGTTTCTGCGCCGGGTGAAAAAGAACTTGGAGATGGTCTACATTATTAGCGCGCTGGAATTTGGACGTGGTGGAGGGCGAAGTGCAAAGTACGTTGGAATTTAAACACGACATGGCGCGGGTGCAGCTGGGGGATTTGTCGAAGAGTCTGGCAACCCTTCATCACAGTGAATTAATGACTGTAGGCTTACGTCACCTGAGACATGCTGGGGGTGTAGCTGGTTCGATTCAGGTCTGTTTGTTGAGGTGGTTCTAGATGAATCTGGCTTCTGAACACAGCACAGTTTATCCTAAACTTTATGTAATAGATTCGCACAAGCGCCGCGTCTGTTGTGTGAGGAAGGGAGGAAAAAAAAAAACGTGAAGCTTAAAATCGTTACGCAAGGTTTAGATTTATCTGAATCACAATGTATTTTACCATGACATTTCTGAGGTCATGGAGTGCTCTCCCGCATGGGACAAACTACATGTCATATAGGGAAAAAAAGGTCTCTCTTCCATAACAATATTTTGAGATAACTCATCTTGGCAGCGGCAGACAGATTTTTCTGACAGCGAAGCAGTTTTTTTTTCTTTCTTTTTTTTATTGGTGTTGCGCAAGTCTTACTCTGCATTACCATTCAGCTGGGATGTTGACCTGGGTTAAGTGGGCCGTTTGTACACAGACTGACTCTGGACAAGTGCGATGTGGTGGTGCAGCAGGAATGCAGAATACAATGCGACCATTACAGAACAATTCAGCCCTGCTCGCGCGGCCCCGGAGGCAGGCCGCAGGCTGTGATTGTCCGCGCTCAGAAAAGCACTCGCAGGGGTGATTTGCGCCCTCGGTACACCAGGATTGACACCTGTTGCCAAACTGGGAGCCTGAAACCGAACGCCTTTGTTTGAAACGTCTGGCTTAGTTTGATGTGTTCGGCCGCTTGAGCGCAGCGGGGCTGGCGCAGGTGTTTGTCTAAAGAAGGGCGCGGGCGTTTCGCATACCTTTGACGGGAGTGAGCTGGCTGAAGGGCCACTGCCGTAGAGTTACATTGCATTCCATTATTGTAATTTAGCCGACGCTCTTATTCAGAGCGTCTTGCACAGGTTACAGTTCTATCCATTTATACAGCTGGAAATTTACTGAGGCAATTCTTGATTAAGTACGTTACCCAAGGGTACAACAGCAGTGCCCCAGAGGAGAATAGAGGTAGCAACCTTTCAGTTACAAGCCCTGGTCCTTACCACTATGCTACACTGCTGCCCCCCTGGGGTCAAATAGTGGGGACCCTCAAAGCACAGCACCCCCCAGAACCAGCGTTCGCTGCTGCCCCTTGTCCCCTCTCCCACTCGTCTTTGCACCTGGACATTGCTGTACTGGGGCTGCATCACCAATTCCTGTTAGGGACTCAGGGAAAAAGGAAGTCTTCTAAGTCTTGCATTGGAAAGACGAGGCTGAACAAGAATTGTTTTGCATTGCGTATCTCCAGCTGGGCTGATGAGCAGACTCCAGGGTAATCCAGACACAGTGTGCTGTTTTAAACTTTGAGCGACAAAGCGCAGCACGTGCTGTTTTTCTCACGCCGTAAGTTTGGCGTCCTCCTAAAATTAATAATGATGAAAAAAGCTATGTGTGTGATGACAAAACACAACATTATTTTAAACATTACTTGGAGGTGTCAGGCCATGTATATGCCAAGGATTTGAGTAGCTCTGGAAAGACTGCAGTGTAGCCTATTCTCAGAAGTTTTCAGACATGGCTTGGCTCGCACCTAATCTCCTGCTTACTGCTGAAGGCAGAGAACATAATGGCTGTAATAAGGCCGTTATTGCTGGCAAATTGTCCTTACAGTACGGTGAGTAGACTGAGTTTCTAACTGAGTCTTGGGTAAGGCGTCTGACTGTTACAGCAGGTTATCTTTATTTAACCTAATTTTTCCTCACACACACACACACACACACACACATACACACATACATACAGACATGCACACATGCGCGCGCGCACACACACACACACACACACACACACACGTGCAGAGATGGACACGTTTTTCGGATTTTCAGATTCATCCCACAGGTTTGTTTTTCTGCAGAAAGATCCTTTCAGATGCTGAAGCGCGTCACCCTCCTGAGTCTAAAACATGCCGTCCAACAGTAACAGGAAACCAGGGGCTGTGGTGCCTCTTGCATAATAAGACTTTTGGAAGAAAGTGCCATTTCTGGCTCTCTCGCTGATCAGGCAGATTTCAGCAGAACAGACTCCATGTTCATCTGCTGTGGCCTTACGAGAGCGCCCCTGCGAGTTCGACCAGGACAGCCAGTCAGCTTCGCCCACGTCCCGGAGAATGTTTGTGGAATTCGCCTTCCTTTGCTATTCATGTACACGCACGGTTTTTTCAGATGCCCTATAGGTTTTCAGCCCTATTCTGGGATTGCAGTCTTTTCCGGCTTGAACTCCAGAACACCTGTATGATTTCTGCCTCTCTTACTATATAACTGCGTAACCAGGTGCTACCACTGGTTGCAAACCTCAGGCCTAACAGACTCAGAAAGAGAGCAGTGGGAAATGAAAGGAGATATTTAGGAGAATCAGTAATGAAGAATGCCATAGTTAATGCTAATGTATATATAGTTTTGTGTGTGTGTGTGTGTGTGTTTATGTGCGCATGTGTTTGTAAAAATGCAAGGGTGGAAATTATGATTGGGATAGAAGCAATCAGTATGCAGGATAATCAGTTTTGTTTACTTGTACTACTGTATTTCAATAGACCCACTAAGGACTCATGCATCTTTACATTATTGACATTCAGCAGACGCTCTTGTCCAGAGCGACTTACAAAGGTTACAGTTTTTTTTCACAATGCTATCCTACACCTGCACAGCTGGATATTTATTTGAGCTAATTGTGGGTTAACTACCTTGCCCAAGGGTACAGCACCAATGTCCCAGTGGGGAATCGAACTGGCAACCTCTTTAACCACTATGCTACACTGGCGTGTTTCTGACTGTGTTCCGGTCACTCTTTCGGCCTCAGGTCTCTTCGATAAGTGTTTCTACGCCTCCAGCGACCGCGGCTGGCTGCTGGGCATCAAGGCGGTGAGCGAGCAGGTGAACCGGGACCCCCGCTTCTTCTTCTCCCTGAAGACCGACCGCGCCCACAAGGCCACCACCATCACCTCCAATGCACGTTATGCTCCAAACCAGTGGACCCACCTGGCGGTCACCTACAACGGGCAGCACATGAAGCTGTTCGTCAACGGCGCCCAGGTGGGCGTGAGCAGGGAGCAGTCAGGAGAGATCTTCAGCCCGCTCACCAAGAAGTGCAAGGTGTTCATGATCGGTGGCAATGCCCTCAGCAACAACTACCGGGGGGCGGTAGAGGGCGTATCCCTGTGGGGCTGGGCGCGGCCTCAGCAGGAGATCGCCGGGGGCATGCGCAGCCGGCAGCGGCCTTCCGACCCCTCCCACCTGGTCATCCACGAGACCTTCGAGAACCCCTCCCGCAAGTGGCTGACGGTAAAGGACGGCAGCTTCCCTCGGGATGGCCCGGGGGTGGGGGGCGGGGCCCTGGACACCTCCCTGGAGCCCCCGGCCTGTGGCCAGACCGTCTGTGACAACGTGGAGGTGGCAGCCAGCTACAACAGCTTCTGGGAGTTCCGCCGGCCCCGGACGGTGCGCTACCGGGTAGTAAACGTCTATGACGATGGCCGGCGGAGGCCCACGGTCACGGCCAAGCAGATCAGCCTGCAGCACCAGCACTTGAACGAGGCTTTCGGCCCCTACAACATCACCTGGGAGCTGAGCGTGCACAACGTCTACAACACCTCGCTCCGCCGCCGTCTGGTGCTGGCCAACTGCGATGCGGGCAAGGTGGGCGACGAGGAGTGCGACCCGGAGTGCAACCACACCCTGACGGGGTACGATGCTGGATACTGCAGGAAGCACAAGCCCCACTGCCCCCCGGAGAAGCCGGGCAACGGGGTATGTGACCCCGAGTGTAACGTGGACGCTCACGGCTATGACAGTGGAGACTGCTGCAACCCCAACATCACGGATGTCACCAAGACCTGCTTCAACCCCAGCTCTCCACTCAGGTGAGTGAATGCCAACCTTGTGCTGTGGATCATTTATGGGTCATTTTCCTCCCCCAAAAAGAAAAGATTGGGTTTGTTGTTGAGCACTTTGATTTCCACTACAAATGAGGGCATGAGGGCATTAAATAGCCCTTCTCCAGGGCAGCTTACATACCTTATATGTTACACATTACCTGTTTATGCTGATGGACATTTAATTAAGCAGTTCAGGTCAAGGTCAAGTGGCTTGCTCAAGAGTACCACAGTAGTTCCTTTATTGGGATTAAAACATATACCACTCCTGGTAGAAAGCCCAGGTCCTCAACCAATTTGCCATTGGTTGTATAACAATACCTGAGGAGCATCATAAAAATAGTAATAACAACAACAACAAATCAATAATAATAATAGTAATAATAATCTGGGCCACCCATAAACCAAGGCAGAGCAGACCATTGTCCAGATGTGCAATCCACCTATGCAGCAGTAAATACAAGCTTTCACCATCATCGGGAGACCTGTCGTCCGTTATCCTCATTTAGCATGTAGGCTATTTAGAATACCCTGACACTGTTGATTACATTCAGAAACTGATTACTGGCTGGAGTAAAAGGCCTCCGTCCTCAAGGCTTGGAACAGACACAGAAGTGTTCCTAGAAAGAGGCAAGGATGAGGGGGAGAAGAGAGAGGGAAAGAGAGAGAGAGAGAGGGACCAGGAGGCTGCAGTTTATAACGCCAGGGCTCTCCAGCCTTTTTGCTTATTTTTGTTTGGTTCTGGAATGTCTGGGGAGCGCTGCCATGGCCTGCATCACGAACAGGGCTTTACATTCCTCGCTGATTGTGGAATTCTGGGAGAACCGGGGGGGGTGGGGGGGGGGGGGCATGGCGAGGGCCATGGGAGGCTGAGTTTACTCTCCCGGCCCCCCCTCGGCCTGGTACCACTTAGCGCACCCGCAACTCCGGCCAGTGAGGAGCCGAGGAGACCGGGAGACGCTGCAGAAACACCGCTGAGGGCGAACTCTCTCGCCGTTGGATGGCTGATGAGAGCGAGCTCTTTCTCAGCATCGGAGCAAGGACTGCGCTGCGTTTTGAGAGCCAATGACTGTTTAGAGTCCCTGATCCCGTCAGACATGGTTTCTTTTTACTCTCTAATTACAGAACCCGGAATATGATATTTCTCTCTCTCTTTGTCTCTGTCTCTGTCTCTGTCTCCTCCACTCTCTCTCTCTGTTTTTCTGTTACCCTCCTTCCGTTTCATCCCTGTAGCTTCCTCGTACGGCTGTGTTCAGTGTGCTGTCTCGGAGTGGGACTGTCAGCGCGTTTAGTACTTGGTGTGGAAAGAGATCCACTACTGGGGATGCATTGTGGTTTGTCTGTGGACGTCGTGCTGTTTTAGACTAAATGCACAAATGCCTCCCTGTGGTTCGATTTCCGAGAAGAACTTGACTGACGTGTTTGTTCCTTTCCAAACCAACGCAATGGCTGTAACATACCATGCCTAACTGTAGAGATTTAGTGACTGGCAGCGCGGCTCCAAAGCTGTCTACCCTGTATCTGAATGCACTCTAATGATAATCGAGTTTTCATTCGGTACAGCGGTATACTGCACTGCTGTGGGGCAATCGCGCCATTTTAGGTCATTTGAGGGCATGAGGAAGGTCTTGTCAGCATCCGTACCACCATCTGCCGTGGGCTGCAGGTATTTAGCAGCAGGCCCTTACCCTCCCTTGCAGGCGGAGCGCGCCGGACTATTCTGGAAATTTATTCCACGAAGTGACGACGTGGTGCGTGTGCAGGTGCAGAAAGCGCGCTCCCCCCGCGCTGAGGACACGTTGAACCCGTGTGCTCCCCTCCGCCGTGCGCCGAAACGGCGGGTCGACGATTTACGGCCGCATGGCTCCCTTTCTGCTGTCAGCAGCGCTCGTTGTGACATCACTCTCAAAGATGGGGGCAGTGTTGCTCCTCTGAGAGAGGGGGGGGGGGGGGGGGGTAGTTCTCTCAGGGCCCCCACTGAGTGGGGCTCTTTACAGTCCCCAATGTAAATCTTAACCCCCCCAGACCATAAAGCCGGGAGACATTAATGGCTTCTCCTAATGGGGGATTACAGTGTAAAGCGTGCCCTTAGCAGCTCCCTTTAAATACCTGTCAGCGCTGCTGAAATCCCCCATTGCTAGAAGTGTGGCTGTTAACCCCAAATGGCTCAAAGTAAATGGCTAATGTGTGAAAATGAGAGCTATGTAAGTCATACAGGAAAGAGGGGCAGCTGCTAACCGCTAATAAGCAAAGGCCTGCAGAAGGTTCGGCGTGGCCGACGGCAGAGCTACGGATGACATAATCCTCCTGAATCTGTGACCTTCTCGTGAGAGAGTGACCCCCCTCTTCTCCCGTCGGGAGGTTCAGCGCGTAGCGTGGAGGGACGCCAGGCCCATCCCATCTTTTTCCGCCCCGGCCTCGGCCTCTCTGCCTCGGGGACGCCAGCTACATCGCCGCGGTGGAGCTTTCTGGTGCATCCCCCTTCCATGGCAGTGATTACAGAAGCAGTAAACGGCACCTTTACGGGCCGAGGCGCCGAGTGAGCCGGCGACTGGGGCGTCAGAGGGGCCGCCCTCTTATCTCCTGCCCGGCCTACAGTGTTCTGCAGCTGGTAACATTGAGGCCAATGTCACAGGCTCATATGAATTATACAGGCGTGTACAGGGAAAGATCCATTATCATACTTAGTATGCAAAAAAAATACAAATGCATTACCACACCCTCGGGAATACTCTGCAACCCCAGCCATGCAGAGCCAGTTCACAGCGGTGTCATCTGCAGTCAGAGAAGGACGGTCAAACATTCTGCCTTTTTATAACATGTTTTTGTTGAGCGGCTTTACTTTTTATTTTTATTTTTTAAAATCTTGGTTTTCCCCAATGCATCGGTGAAAAATGCTGCAGTGGTGTGAACGGAAAAAATGTGCTTTTCTCTAGTGGCTCGTCCATGCAAAAAATGTGGGCGGAGCCTGTGGTGGCCCGCCGTCGGCGAATCCCGAGAGAGAGAGACAGCAGGGGGACAGGGGGCAACGGCAGGAAGTGTGGGGTCACAGCAAAACGCTGTCGCCTGCTGCACTGCTGTATGTCACACATAAAAACGGACATTAAAAAACACAAATGCAAGACACGCTCCCGAGTAGGTGCGTAAGCAAACCTGCTGTTTCTGTGAGAGGCCGAAGTTCACATCTGATTTGTGTTTGGGTTCTTTTTTTAACCGGGCCGAGCGGATTGGACTGAGCTGAACTCGGATTAAGTGGCTCTGACCCACAGTAGAGAGGCTTTTGTCCGCAGCTGCGTGACTCGTTTCACCATTGAACAACCTGACCCTCTCCCCCCCCCCTTCCACACAGCCAAAAAGCCAGACAAATATTTTCCTAGGAAATAATGAAATTCTGGAAATTATTAGGAGTGTTGGCCTGGTCGTAGTACAGGAGTCCCGGTTCCCATAGGCTCGATGCTGTCCTGCTCTGATAACGTCCCCCTCACTGTTTCCACGCAAAGAAGACAACATGTCATCGCTCGCCTACCGAATGTGTCTCCAGAATTATTGATCTTAAACGCTGAGGTTGAGAGCTGTTACATCTTTTCCCCAGTAAAGATTGGGTGAACTCATGGGTAAGGGTGCACATCCGAAGCGTGTCCGATAGAGCTCAGTCTCACGAATGCAACCAGCAAAAGGGGGGGGGGGGGTAAGCAACTTCTGCTGTTTACTACACTGGCTGACCTCAGCTGCATTAATGCAATTCTGGAATGGTTCAACTGACTGGCCTTCTCTTTCATTATACTCACATACACACATACACACACACACACACACACACACACACACACACACACACACACTGTTTTCACAAGTTTTGTCGCATCACTTGACAGGTTTGATAGTGAAATAAATGGATTATAGTTTGGTAGTGCTGAAATCAATAAAATAAATGACACAGGTTTGATAGGGCTTTGATACTGTGCTGAAAATTGTTGTTATTCTTCCTTTTATTCTTCCTTTTGTACCAGGTACATATTAGATGGGAATGTGGCCAATTGATTTTCAGTGCCTCAGTTTTCTCCACAACATGTAATTTTACAGCATGTTTGAATGCCTTTCGGACAGTGGGCCACAATAACAGTTTTTGGTGGGATGTTAAAGTCATTGAAGTAATGAATAACCCTTGGTTTGGACACATTTCCTGACAAAGAATTGTGACTCTCTGTGCTTCTCAAGGTCATGCAATTGCTGTAGTTGCATAAACTAAAATAAAAATATATATAAATGAAAAAATATGAGGACAAGGTTGTTTTGAACCATGGGAGGAATGGGGTAGACACATGTATGCAAAGAGACATGCTAACCATGGATTGGCTGCGGTTATGATCAGGGGTGTGGTTTACCATCCTAAATTGTTTCTTTGAGGTCTGTTATACCACCATGTACATGCCACTCACTCAGTGACTATCAATAGCACTCCAGACATAACATTAAACACAAAACAAAACAACAGACGGCAGTTGCCCTTAAACTCGCGTCTCCATGCGTAGTCAAAGCCATCTACAGCCAGTGCATTTGCATATGATTTATACCAAATATGTTCGCCTTCTCAAGTAAGCCTAGCATGCAGATTTCTTTGCCAAGACCACCAGCGTCCTTTGTTGTGAAATACGGCCTTTGTCAGAAACACAGAGGGTTGGCATGATGCAGGCGTGTGTGTGTGGGGGGTCCGCGGCTAATATAATATTTGCTAATATAATATTCCCCCAGTCCCTCGCTAATATAACACTGGCGGCACGCAGTAAACAGGACGTAATGAAATCGCGTCTCTGGGGTGGGCGGCTGTGTTGTAAGGTGTAATGGATCCTCTCTCCACCTCAGAGCATATTTGGACGTGAAGGAGCTGAAAGACATACTGAAGCTGGCCGGCTCCACGCATCTCAACGTCTTCTTCGCCAACTCCTCTGATGAAGACCTGGCCGGCGTCGCCACCTGGCCGTGGGACAAGGAGGCCCTAACGCATTTAGGTAAAAACGAGGGAGAGAGAGAACGTCTGAATGGCGTTTCTTCCCCATTATGTTTGTACTGAACAGAAACAGAACTAAACAAACCCACGATGTGGCAGGGATTTCTTTTTTTTTCATCTGTTTCGGTCTCCATCTCCACGGCCGAATTAGCTATGATTGCTTTTGTGGAAGAATATTCTTCAGTGCTGCTTGGTGTTCAGAATATGCATTTTTTGAAACAGGTTTCAAGAGTATGTCTTTTGTCTTTCAGAAGTGTTTGTACTGTATATACTGTGTGTGTGTGTGTGTGTGAGACAGTGGCTGTATGTATGTGATTAGCTGTTTGCGTGTGTGTGCTTGTGTGTGATTGGCTGTTTGCGTGTGTGAGTGTGCGTGTGTGATTGGCTGTTTCTGTGTGTGAGGGGCCATGTGTGTGATTGGCTGTTTGCGTGTGTGACTGTTACTGCTTGTAAAGCCGACTCCCTGTGCGCTGTTATAGGTGGGATTGTGCTTAACCCCTCCTTCTACGGCACGTTTGGCCACACCCACACCATGATCCACGAGATCGGCCACAGCCTGGGGCTGTACCACGTGTTTCGGGGCATCTCGGAGATCGAGTCCTGCAATGACGCGTGCCTGGAGACCGAGCCCTCCATGGAGACGGGCGACCTCTGCGCCGACACCAACCCCACGCCCAAATACAAGCACTGCAGGGACCCCGAGCCAGGGAACGACACCTGCGGGAGGCGCCACTTCACCCAGACGCCCTTCAACAACTACATGAGTTACGCAGGTGGGAAAGTGCACCTGCACGCAGGCATACGCATGCTCACACACACGCACATTCACACACCAAAACACACACAGACACGCATACGCACACATACGCATGCTCACACACACGCACATTCACACACCAAAACACACACAGACACGCATATGCGCACACACACACTCCGATTCAAAGCATTATTCAATTTCAAATTCAACTCAGCTTTATTGTCTGACAAACACAAGGTATTGTACTGCCAAAGTACATGTATAGGTATATTGGAAACATTCAATAGCAGAGAGGGAAGACTGTGTGACAGGAACAGAGCTATTTCATGGGAGGATGAACAGGCTTCTGTGATATCTTCCTGTGCCTGAGGAGAGTCACGGCTGCTGTTGCTGTTATCATGAGTAACTTCCCTTACATGTATGTTATTGTTTATGGCAAGCATAAACAGAGATGTATGGTTTAAAGTTATCTACAGGATAAGTAAAAAGAGGCTGAACCTCAGGGCAAGTGTGTGGCTGGCGGCACCGCGCAAACATCATGTGAATGTCTGTCACAAGACCCATCCAACCAAACACTTTCACTGGAATTTATGTCCCTGTTGACCTTCCCTTTCTAACTGACATTTCCTTTGTTCTCCTCCATTTATTTCTCTCTCTCTCTCTCTTTCTCGCTCTCGCTCTGTCGTATGGCCTCATTTCTTGTTTTTGATCATATATCTTCATCCCTCCATTCCCCTGTGAAGACGATGACTGCACAGACTCCTTCACACTCAATCAAGTGTCCAGAATGCACTGCTACCTGGACCTGATCTATCAGTCCTGGCAGCCGGACAGCAAGCCGCCACCTGTCCCTCTGGCGCCCCGTGTGGTGGAGCAGGAGAACGACGCCCTCACGCTGGAGTGGTTCCCTCCCATTACTGGCCAGTTCTGCGACAGGTGAAAATGAACAGCACAGAGCATTATGGGATGGGAGTTGCTTTATGAAAATATTTATCAGCATGACAGATTAGTGAGTAAGCCCATTTATCTGAGAATTAAATAGGAGTAAAAAAAAGTAATGTTTCTGGCTTTTTATCTGCATTTCTTTCTCCAGGCCAGTTGTGTCTGCATGAATGAAAACATAATTCTGGCTGAATTTCTCTCTCCACATAGCTTCCGTGAAAATCATACAATACAAGGACCAGCAACCTTAGAACATCAATAACACAAAAGCAGAAAAAAACTCCCAAAACAATTTCTGCAGTAACCCTGGAGAGGAAATAACTCTCAGAAACATTCAAACAAATCAAACTTGAGCCAAAAAACAACAAGGTCAGGTGTGGTTTGAGTTGAACGTATCTAAGTTGGTTCCTGTCTCTTGGTTTCCTAGAGAAGTGGGATCTGTTTGTGATAAATGTGCGGAGGGGGGTGTCCTCCTTCAGTACGCCTCAAACTCCTCCTCGCCCCGCCCCTGCGCCCCCTCCGGACACTGGAGCCCCCGGGAGGCTGAGGGTAAGCTCCGCCCAATTCTGCGCCCACCCCATATGCGTTGTCCAATTATAATCACTCTCATCTCACACTATCTTATCAAACCCCCTCCCATCTCATACTCCATGTCCAATCAGATTCGCTCTCACTTCACTGTCTCTGTCTAATCAAAACCACTCCCATCTCACACTCCCTGTCCAGTCGTAATCAGTCCTACTTCCATGTCATATCTCTTTGTCCAATCATATCCATTACTGCCTCAGTCATCACATCCATTTCACCTGCCTTAAACCAGTGTTTCTCAATCCTACTCCTGGAGGCCCCCTGCTCCGCACGTTTTCCATCTTTCCCTGCTCTATCTACCTGACTGAACTCATCAGTGGGACTTTTGATTAGCTGAGCACACCTGATTTAATCAAGCAGCAATGATAGATAGAAGATATGCAGGACAGGGGGCCTCCAGGAGTACAATTGAGAAACACTGCCTTAAACTATCAGGCACCAATTCAAGATGGTGGCCACCATGCACCTTCTGAAACATAATAATAAATGCATACATACAATAACAAATACATACATTCAAAACATAATAAAATGTTATAATATATGTAAAAATGTATAAAAAGTATTGAAAAATATATTTATTACCCATGCATTCTAGTATGTACTGTAAAGTACAGTTTACAGTATATTGTAAAATATATGCAAAAATGACATCCATAAAAGTGGTAACATTGTTATCTGTTATACATGCAGTGTATTTTGACATATTAAAATTATGTTTTAATATATGTCAAAATACACTGCGATGTGTTACTTTTGGTGAATGTTATGGAGAGTGTGTTGCTGGCGTTGCTCCCTCAGACACCTGTCACTGAAGGCCACTTCACGCGTTAGTCTTTCATTCCTGCGTCAGTAGGACAGCAAACGGAAAACAAAACAACCAAAACAAACCGTGCCGAGCAGCTTTCATGAGAAAGATCCCTCGCCGTGGATTGAAACCAGGAGAGTCACTGAAGTGGACCTGGGAGAGAGGAGAAGAGAAAAAAAAAACACTCTGGAATGTGTGGAATGTGCTCACTGTCTGGGATCTGCCCCGGCCCCCAACTCAACAATAGCCCGAGCATCGAGCTTGATCCTTCACTGCCCACTGCTCCCACTCTTATTTTACCTGGTGCGCTGCAGAGACATATTTCAGATTAAAGGGGAAGCCTTCTGCGCAACACACAATATTTCTCTATGTGAACATAGTCTGACAGGTTCTCTGATGTCACGTGCCTCGCCTGTGTGAGGAAGCTAACAGGATTCAGAGCCCCGTGCTGTTAGGTGTAGGCTACTCCTGAGCAGGGGCCAGCAGGTTTAAACAGAACCACCTGACATTGCAACACTTTCTGTTCTTTTTTGTCATGATCAATGTGTCCCAGGACACAAACGACACCCAAAACATTCATGTGGTTGTAGTTTTGGCAAGGTCAGAAAGAGCCCTCCTCTTCCTCTCTCACTGACTGACTGGTAACGTTCATCTCCTTCCAAAGAAATGGAGGGACGAGTCCAGCCCCGCAACGTTTAGAGTTACCTTTCAACTGGCTATTGATTTACATGACTCAACCCCCCACCGTTGTCTCTTGTGTCGAGAGATAAGAAACAGAAGCTGAACAGGAGAAGGACCCTGGATCCATGGGTGAGGATGGGAAGGTTGACGGCCTCACAGAGGAGAGGTCCCAGTGATGACAGACAAAGGCCTACTCCGAAGATAGAGCCTGCGATTAGAAATTAACCGTGTGCCCACATTCACAGACAGTAACAGCTGTTAGAATTTACTAGAGGGTCTGATCAATTATTCTGTAAAAATGATATGCAGAAGAAAACAAGGCAGCCCATTCCCTTAACTGAAATGAGCCTACAATCATTTTAAAGCTGAACCCAGCATAATGTTACGTTATTGTCATTTAGCAGACACTTTTATCCAGAGTGACTTACATAGGTTACAATTTTATCCATTTATGCAGGCAATTGTAGGCTAATTACCTTGTCCAAGGGCACAGTAGCAGTGCCACAGCTGGGAATCGAACCAGCAACCCTTCGGTTATAAGCGCTGCTCCTTACCATTGTGTTACACAGCACCTTTTATAGAGCTGGTAGAGCTTGGTCTGGAGTTAACATGGAGGGTAAAAGCCCTCTCTGTGTCCTCATTTCCCCCCCCGACCTCAAAAAAACAAAAGAAAACATGTTTTCTTCAACCGAGCATGCAGCGAAAGCAGCGAAAGCGCCATTCATGCCTGGCGTGACTGTCATCGTCCTCGACAGTCCTGAGAAACAGCCCGAGCAGAGCAGACCACAAAAGCGGGAGGTCGGCAGATACATCCCCCTCCCACCCCCCCCCCCCCCCCCCACCCCCGAGATGATCAGGCGGCCCTGACCCTCAGTGCTCCCCCCACTGCCAGCTCCGCTCCACACTCCCGCTGCCCTCCATGAACCTGCTTATGGGAGAGCGATGTGCAAGCATGCTTTCTTCTGAGGCGCGGCGTGGTCACAGTAATTAATGGTTAGTCCCTAATAACGCCAGAAGTCTATTGTCTGGGTGAACAGACCAAATATATGCATGATTAAAGGGCAAAGAAAACCCATGCTGTAAGGTCTCGATGACCCCGCTTGATTGTGCAATAGCCTGTCTTTTTGCGCAACACTTGAATGGAGACTGAGGTTTCCTGAACCCCATCAAAGGGTTTCAGTTACTGTGCATTGTCAATAACTGAAGATACAATTATAAAAATTTGCATTTGTAGGTGTTTCAGTTAATATCACTCAAACTACGGGGGCAGTGTTATTTTGGAGGAGAACTCAAATTCAAGCCACAGATCATACCAGAGATCCTCCTTTAACCTGATTATCGGGTGTATCTTTACAGCTTGTTCGTAGCATGGTGGGAGGGCCCAAAAGTATACCCCAAGCCTATGCCAGATCAGTTTTGTCCAGCTTCAATATGGCAGACACTTCAAGCTACAGTACAGGGCTCCAGTTGGAAACTGATGACCTCCAGCACAAGGCAAAGCTTCCACGTGAGCGCAGCTTTAGTCATTTAGAAACAATCCAAAGAATTTTTGCTCCATAGTAAATCCTAATGATCAGTTGAAATCGGTCACTGGTGACACATGGTAGCTCCGCCCATTTTGCGGGCTTCGTGAAGCTGCTTTTAACTCCCTCACTATAGGTCATCTAGTGCATTGATCAAGCTTGTCTGTGTCATTCATTGGTTGGCTTACGTTCAGCTTGTGCCATCACCCTGTGGTTACACCATTTCTGCTGAAGTCCTTGCCCTGAATCACTCTGTTCACGGAGTGGTTGGATGCAGACTTTTCCTTGAGGTGGCTGGATGCACACTCTGGCCTCCTGGCTGTCTGTCCCCTGTTATTTCTCGTGAGGTTTTCAGTAACGCAGAACGTTGTTGTTGGGAGTCTGCACACGGGGGGGGTCACGCTCGGCTGAAGATACCCACCCACGGCTGCCGTAACGCTTTTCAGAACTCTCCAGAGCTTTCACTGTGCTTTAATCCTCTTGCGCTGGCAAGCTGGACTGGACTGCTTTTCAGAACCATAGAAGTGCAGTGACTCCTGTTTTGGGACTTGGTTCTGAAACCTGGAGGTATGACCAGACAGCAGACACAGCCTCCCTTTCTCAGCTGCTGGACTTTTTTCATTAGTTATCCTGAAAAGGAGGCAGGCGGGTGAAACAGAAATAAAACAAACAAGCAAACAACTGAAAATTTAAAACAGAACCACAGAATGTTCCAGAAGGAGATATACACGAAAATTCCATAGAAAGAAAGACTTGGGTCTGTCAATGAACCGAACTGAGTGACATCAGCAAACTCACACCATTTTCTCAGCCGAGGCCGCTGGTGGATATTGTGGCCGCACACAGGTCTCCTCAGGCAGTAACAATCTGGAAGGATTCATATCATCAGCCTCCCGTTCTCTGAACCGGGAGGTTGCAGTTGAGACATTTCCCTCTGGACTCCACAATGGCTCTAGTAAAAACTCGTTAGACTCTCTAGACCTGGTGGTCATAGGTTTGAATCCCTGTCGAGACACTTTTTATATGTCTCACCTGGGATGTGTCGATGTTTTATGTTTGGGCTAATGGTAGCTTACCTAGATTTTGCTATAAACATCCAGCAGCGCTAACCAAATAGGCCTTTGATGGCGGCGAGGTGTAGCAGCCTGAATAAGGATAGAAATAAATTAAAGGACCTAAAAACAAGTTAAACAAAAGAACGTGTTTACCTCGGTTTCTCCTGCATAAATGCTTAACGGAGCAAGTATGCGGCAGAGTTATAACTAAGCCCTGAAATATCGCACAGTCGTTTGCTAGGAACAGGGAACTGATTGTGCCGGAAGGCATTCGTGTGTCAGTGCCGTGCTCCGTCTCTCATGATGTGCCAGTGAGGGCGGCCTGGTGAGCCAACCAGAGCAAGATCAGAGGGGGCCCGCACAGCAGCGAGGGGGGGGGGGGGGGGGGGCGCAGTTTGGGCATTTTTCCTGGGAGCAAAAAACAGATTGACCTAGCGGTTATATCTTCATATTCTGGTGCTTGTTTTTTTTAGATCCTTAGAGCTGCAGCTGATGGTCTGTTTAGTGTGAGAGGTTGTGATCTTTGTCTGTATAAGTGCGGCAGCAATGTGGCATAGTGGTAAGGAGCAGCGCTCGAAACCAAAGGGCTGCTAGCTTGATTCCCCAGTGGGGGCAGTGCTGCTGTACCCTTGAGCAAGGTATTTCACCTGCAACTGCCTTAGTAAAATATCCAGCTGTATAAATGAATAAAATTGTAACCTATGTAAGAGCGTCTGCTCAATGACAGTAATGTAATGTAATGTGTATGGGCGCGTTAGGGCTGTGTGTGGCATTGGCAGGGGCGCTTTTGGTGCGGGTCACATGCCGGTCCTGTCAGAGCGGGTAGACGGGCCGTCTGGGCGCTTCTCTTGCGGCTTATCCCCTCATTTCCCTCTCTCTCATTGGCCACCTCGCTCTGGCCGCCTGGTTCCCACAGCTGAAGGGGGCCAGGAGTGTGGACGAGCACCCCATATTCAACCCACTGCAATTAAGCGGGAATTTATCCCCGAAAGCCTGTTTCCAAACCCCCCACCCCCCGCTTTTTTCCTAGAATGAGAACTTTCCTAGACAGGCTAATACCCTCCTGGGGTTAGCCAATCAACTGAGAAAGCAAGGCTGGGATTTGTTCAGAGAAAAATCGGAACGGTCTGGTCGCTTCCAAATCCCTTCGGTCGTCCAGGAGGCGACGGCAGCTCACATGTCCAGTCGAAAAGCTCGGTTAATCATCCGGAATATGGTTTTAATGAAAATTTCAGAGGAAGAGCTCCCTGAACTATTACATTTTTTTTTATTTTGGAGTTTGCGCCAACCCAACGAGAAATACATTTTGTCTGAATGAAGGTGCACAAACAAGGCCTTGTTTTCTGTGGGAAATTACCTGTCTGAAAAGGTAATCTGGTCTGGAAGAAGGTTTTCGGCCCCATTAAAGAGTAAGAATAATAATGATGATGATAGTGAGTAAATCAGGCTTTACCGGCTAAATCCTCACTCTCACCCTCTTCTTATAGAAGTTTATTGACAGCTGAGTTCCTCCACTTTCCTGTTCTTGGGAAAAAAACATGCATTGTCCTAAACAGTTGTGCTCTCTGTATATTTGGAAATGCAGTATAGAGCTTTTCCTTCATTTGAAGTTTTCCTATTTTCCAAAATTCAGTCAAATAATTTTGAGAATGGCGGGCAGGGAAGGAGGTCTATGAGGTCGACCTTAAAACTGTCATGAGCTGTAGGTTTTTTTGACAGAATATGTACAGATTTGGAACATCAGACACACTGTGACACACAGATGTTAAGAGCAGTTGATGATGGCTTAATACATGCTTAAGTTTTTATGCTACTTGTGAGCCATTTGGTAAAAATAGCAGTGATTTTGAACAGACAGAACATATATAAATTCCACAGTTAAAGACAATGGATGGAATTCCAAAGGATCAGCAGGAACAAAAAACCACAGTGAATAGGGAACATGAATATACAGGCACACACACACACACACACACACACACGCACACACACACACACACACACACACACACACAGACACAGCCCCCCCCTTCCCCCAATGTGCACGCACACACAGCACCCCCCCCCCCCCCCCCCGACACACACACACCCACAGCCACACACATACTTGCACACACAGACAAACACACACACACACACACACACACACACACAAAAACTTCAATATATACTCACACATACATTGGAAACTGCCAAGAAACTAAATAAAGACAATACAGACCATGCACACAGCCACACACATACTTGCACACACAGACAAACACACACACACACACACACAAAAACTTCAATATACACTCACACATACATTTGAAACTGCCAAGAAACTAAATAAAGACAATACAGACCATGCACACAGCCACACACATACTTGCACACACAGACAAACACACACACAGCCACACACACACACACACACACACACACACACACACACACACACACACACACACACACACACACACACACACACACACACACACTTTCTCTCCCTTTCTCTCTCTCTCTCCCTCTCACACTCT
Organism: Megalops cyprinoides; assembly: GCF_013368585.1. Classification (NCBI taxonomy): domain Eukaryota; kingdom Metazoa; phylum Chordata; class Actinopteri; order Elopiformes; family Megalopidae; genus Megalops; species Megalops cyprinoides. Next base: position 37,220,679 of record NC_050587.1, on the reverse strand, counting down.
CACTCCCTCTGTGGCCTGGGAACTGAATGCAGTTGATTAAACATTGGAGTCTTGTGCTCTGCCCAGAAATGAGGTTAGGAAATGGGTATTGCGGTCGCCAGTTTGGAACTGCACTAAAGGAAAGTGCGGGGAACACAGTGTCGACCCAACTCTGGCTTTTCAGCGAGCTTGATGAATGCTACACATGTACGTCACAGTGAGCAGTGCGGGCTTCTGCCCTCTCCAAATGTGACTGGACTATTCAGGGGCTAATTGCCCCTCTGGGGTGAAAGCTGTGTACACTCACTGCTCCCTGGCTTTGCGCGTGATGGGACCCAGAACATCGCTCTGGCTGTGTGTATGTGTGTGTGTGTGTGGCTGTGTGTGTGGGGAGGTGGGGGGGGTGGGAGCGATGTGACATTAATGACAAATTATTGCTGTTCCTGTAAAACAAGAATGGAGTTGATGAACACTTCCAAAAGAGATCAGCTCTGATAACAGGAGGAGGCCGTGCGTCACAGAGCGAAAAAGCCAAAATTAGGCGGGAATCTCCACAGTCTCGGTGGCGTTCAAGATAACGCTGAGTGTGTGTGTGTGTGTGTGTGTGTGTATATAACTCTGTGTGTGTGTGTGTGTGTGTGTGTGTGTGTGTGTGTGTGTGTGTGTGTGTGTGTGTGTGTGTGTGTGTGTGTGTGTGTGTGTGTGTGTGGCAGGCTCACTGTGTTTGTCCCCCCTCCCCGCCACAGGCCCTCCAGACGTGGAGCAGGCCTGTGAGCCCAGCGTTCGGACCTGGAGCCCCAACGCAGGAGCGGAGCCCACCAGCGTGGGCCTGCCCCCCTGCCCCCAGCAGGGCTGCATGTTGCAGCTGGAGTTTGCCCGGCCGCTGGTGCCCGACTCCCTCACCGTCTGGGTCACCTTCTTCTCGCCCGAGGAGACGGCGCCGCCCGCCCTGCATGACGTCCTGCTGCTGACGGTGGGCGGGGGCAACGTGTCCCTGGGGCCCAGCTCCGTCTTCTGCGACACGCCCCTGACGCTCAGGCTTGACGTGCAGGAGGAGGTGTATGGCGTGCAGTTCTACACCACCGAGCAGCACCTGGAGATCGACGCCACGTTGCTGGCCTCCAAGCCCGACTGCCCGCTCTGCCAGGGCTGCGAACCCCTCCGCTACCGCCTGCTGCGTTGGCCCCCCTTCTCCCACGCCCCCAACGGCCTCGTCCTGCCCGTCCCCAGCCGCAGATACGTGGACAGGTAAGGCATCACTTGCGGAGATGTGTCTGTCAGGAGGAGCCGGAAGGGCCGTAGGTGTGCAGGTGTTCCCTCATCCCCCGGAGAGCTGGGGATGGTGTGGTGTTTTAGTACACCTCGGTCTGGGCTGTGTTAGAGTGCCTTGTTTGCTCTGCGTTCACATTGAGTCCGCACCATGATCACTATGTTTTCTGATTCGGTTCAGCACTTTATGGTCTGTTTTCAGGAAGGGGTTTGTTGTTTGAGGATGATGTTACTGTAACTGGGACCCCTGTCTGATTCTAAGCATGAATGAATACATCATGGGTGGTTGGTGTTTTCGATCTCTTTCCCTCTCTTACTCTCTACTCCCTCTCTCTTTTTTTCTGTCTCTCTCCCCTTCTTTCTCTCTCTGCCTTTTCATTTCTCTCACTCTCTTTCTTTGCCTTTCTCTCTCTCTCTGGTTCCCAGTTCCTCCTTGTGAGGTGTCTAGATCAATAAACTCCAGTACCTCTCTATCCCTTGGTGTGAAGAAGGTTGTTTTCCATTCATTCACTCCTTGGAGAGGTCTCGGATCATCCTGTTTGTCGCGCACTAATGTCTTGACTTGGCCGATTTTTCCTCTGTGGAGCAACTGTGTTATGTAATCATGGATTCTGCACAGTTCACCTGAGGAGAAGCTATTTGATAGGGCTGCTTGTTTCTACACGTGCGTGGTATTGTTTTGATGATGCTGTGCCCACCCTAGTTCCAGTGTGTGTCTGTTGAGAAAACGGTATGTTTTATTGTGTGTGTGTGTGTGTGTGTGTGTGTGTGTGGCCAAATCACAGATAGTCGCTGGGATAGAATGTGGCTTCTTGTTTGTTCTGTATAGTCACAGATAAAGGCCAGGCCTTAAATACAATAAATACCATGCCTCATAAAAAAGGAAAACAAACAGCAGTTTTGGGTTTTGTTATCAGTGGATAGTTGATGATGGATCCATGCGATGGCAGTTCTCTTCAGAAGGAGTGTAACAGAGAGGGGCTGGTGAGGAATAGGAATGGGAGAAAATGTGTGTGTGTGTGTGTGTGTGTGTGTGTGTGTGTGTGTGTGTGTGTACAGGGGGGAGGGGGGGGGTGTTAGCAAACATGGAGTGCACATTTCAGTGACTTCATCACCTCACTCTGACCTTGTCTTGACCCCGCACCACCCTCCATCCCTGCAAATAATTAAAAAATATTAAAAACCGGGCCTGGTCAGTGTGATTGACAGGCCGCGTCTCCCTCCCCCTGTTATTTTTATTTGATGTGCTGGCGAGCGGAGCTCCGGGGCCGTTTGAGCTGGGGGGGCTATGGAGGGTGAGGGCCATGGAGTTCGGGTGCCGTGGGGCGGGGGGGGGGGGTGGGGTGGGGGGGCATTTAATATGCTTCCTGAGTGGGTGTGAAAAGGCTGCTCTGCACCCGCGCTCTCGCCACGCTGCCGGGGCCTGGCGCGGTTTTGTCTGCTTTCGGCGGAGTGTGACGTGGTGAGAGAGTGCGCCCAGCAGGGTGGGGGGGAGTTTTCAGGGCAGAGGAGTTTGGCCATGTCGGCTCGCGTTTGGATAAGGCATTAACCGTAACGTTGAGTGCTTGGTCTGCGCTGAGATGCGTTCTCACAGAGGTGGCCTGTGTTTTGAGCCCGTGCCTCAGAGCTGATGCTTCCACCAATAAATATCAGGGCCTGGTATATTGACACATTATCATTGTGGTTTATCTAACTTAAGATTAAGAAAAGGGTGCCCCCCCCCCCATATGCAGCACTGTGGGTCTAATGGATCATTTTAGGATCATTGCAATTAAGTAAAAATTTGTGAGGGAATCAAAAAAGTGGCAATCATTGTTCCTTGCAGTTAAGAACAAAGCGCACTGTGGTTAGATTAAATCTGGACCTGAGTTTGATCTCGTCTCAACAACCGGCTTTGCCTGATTGAAGTTCTAGAAAATACCTCATTACCATTATGGACTCATCTACTTTATCTTTGCCTCATTGCCTTTATTTTCGCTTGTGTTGCACTCCGCCTCACTTGTAAGTCGCTTTGGATAAAAGCGTCTGCCAAATGAATAAATGTAAATGTAAATTTTCACAAGTCATTTCTGCGAGGGAAGCCAGGGTCAGTTAGAAACAGAAACATGGTCAAATGAGGTCACAGGTTGGGGGTCACGCCCTCCCCCGAGCTCTTACTCTGCTAAATTAAGTGATTGTCCTCCTTAAGCCTTCAGCATCCCAGATGTCCCTCTCATGTTCGGGCGAAAGCACAGCTTCATACAGTAACTCGTGTCCCTGGTGGCGTCATATCCGTACGGCTCCGCTTGTGTCTGTGTAGAAGTTGTTTATCTTTATTCGTTTTTCTGAAACCATTCCTTCTGACATTTTTGCGCTTTCCTTTCTTTTCCCTCCAAGAGCGGAGCGCTGGAGATTGGAGGCAGAGAAGGGATTGTTGCTCTTGGCCAGAGACCTGAAGGGACCTCGTGTGAACTCTCACGCTGGAAAGAGCCTCTCTGTTAAAAAAAAAAAAGAAAAAAAAAAAAGAAAAGAAAAAAGACCCAAAAAAGGCTAAATAAAAATAAAAAATAATCACCTGAGTTTGTGACAGTTCCCACCACGTTGTGAGTAAGCGTTTGAGAAAGATGGCCCCTGCTGCCATTCTCCAACCCGTTGCCCGGGCTCCACGCTACATGGCCAGCGTTTGGACCATGTGACATTCCTTAGCTGCGGGACAGATACGCGAGCCTCGCTCCAGCCCCAAGTGTGACTTTACAAAGCGAAGTGCGCTGGCTCATGTTTCAGGTCTCTTGCAGGTTTCCTTATTCCACAGCTAACTAACACAGTACAGCATCTGACAACTGGTGCTAAGTGATGTGCTCTATGCCGAAACTTAACAGTACAAGTAGCCTGCGGTGTGTTGGCCAGGATTGGCCTACTGTACACTATGTAATCGTGTTGATGAAACGCTAATGAGAAGTCCGTGTCTTTTTATAGGTCATTGCAGCACACCGTACACAAATGCCCCCTTTCACTACGCCAGCAGTCTTTTCCTGCTGTAAATCGTTTGACACATTTTGGAGGCGTGACCGAGTGCCGTTTTTTAAATTTTTTTTTTGGATTCATGTGACGGTTGTGTTTTCAGCTGCATGGCTCGACAAACAGAAGTAAATTGAGGCTAGAAAAAGTCTGCCAGTGCCGTTCGTCTTGGCTGATAATTTAGGTTTTTTTTTATTTTGTATTTTTGCCACATATGAAATGTTACTGCCTCCTTAGCCATTAGCAGCTCAGAGTTCCACTGAAGACTATATTGGAAAAACTGACCCTGTTTGAACCCACAACAAAAAAGGCATTACACGATACGTGTGTATGTGTGTTCCCAGAGCACAGATACCCACAAAAATGGATTATCAATGTTATGTTACAGTGCCACTGGCTCAAATGTCAAGTAATCTGCATATTCAGCATGAGAGGGACTGAAGTGCCCTTCCTTAAAATGCACCTTTTTAGAGCTGGAGAGTAGGAGATCGGGGGCATGTGTGACAGTGTGCTGTGCTGAGCTATGCTCAGCTGAACTGTGCACTATGCTGTGCTATTCTGAGCTGAGCTGAGCTGTGCTGTGCAGAACTGTGCCGAGCTGTGCTGAGCTGTGCTGTGCTAGGCTGGGCTAGGCTGTGCTGTGCTGTGTTGTGCTGTGTTCTGCTATGCTGTGCAGAGCTGTGTTGGACTGGACTGCATCACTGCTGAAGGTTCAGCGGGACTTGCACAGCACACAGATATCCCCAGAGCTCCGTGGTTCGCGAGGCTCGTCTTATTCTTGGCCCGCTGTGCGCCGTATTGCATTTCACTTCATGCAAGCGGCTCATATCAGCACGCCGGATATTTGTTTGTGTGGGCGCTCGCATACCTGATCATCCGCCGAAAAAAAACCCCCCCAAAAAAAAAACAAAAACACAGAAAGAACGATGCCCCGCGGGCTCGCGGCTTCTCCCGTTACACGCCCCCTCGGAACCCCGCACGCGCTCACACGCACGCTTGGGGGGGGGGGGGGGGGGGTTCACGTGACCGGAGCGCTCTGACCCGGTGTCAGAAACCCGGCTCGCCAGGAGCCCGGACCGGTGCCGCGGATATCGGTTACAGCGCTGCAGCTCAACACCAAGAGAAACAGGAACGCACTGGGAACCCCGGGGGGGGGGCTGTGACACGGGCCAGCCGATAATATTGCGAGCAAGAATGCGGCTGTCACCTCGGGCTCCGAGCAGAGGGAGCCAAGACTGTAGAGAGAGCCCTCGGCCCGTGAAAATAAAACACATAAATAAATAAATAAATAAATAAATAAAACTGGGGTCGTATCTGAGTCCAAGTGGAAAGGAAAAGCCATACGACAGGAGAAAAAAATGTAAAATGATTTAACAGAACCGGGAGAGAGAGCGATTTTTAGAACTTGCGCGAGCTGCTGTAAATTATTGGGGAGATGGACGTCAGAACGCTCTCTCTCTCCGCCGTGCCTCTGTTTTGGTTTGAAAGGCATCTGGTACGAGTGGGATGAGACAATAAAAAACCCAGGGAAAGTGTTTGGCTGGACGTACAAAGGGTTCGTAAATCTGCCTCAGAAGGGCGGTTTAGTCAGTGTGCGTGTGTGTTTGATACACCCAGCTGAACACCTCGGGACACTTTCGCATCTTCAAAAGCTTCATCATCTCGGGCTCCTGAGTGGTTCAGACAGTAAAGCCACTTGCCCTACAGCCCGGGTTTGAAAATTTTATTTGACCGGGAGCCCATGTTGGGCAGAAGAGATTGGCTTTGTTCTGCAGGGGATAGGGGGTGGGTATGTTGGCCAGGGTCCCTTCGGTGTTCTGCTCCTGACACCCTGGGACTCATGTGGGTGTCTGTGAGTTACTGCCCATTCAGCGACGGCATTTTCCTCCTGGCGCACTGTGGGACTGTGAAACATAGTCGCAGGAGGTATGTATGTGTATGTGTGTGTGTGTGTGTGTGTGTGTGTGTGTGTGTGTGTGTGTGTGTGTGTGTGCGTGTGTGTGTGCCTGTGCCTCACCACACACTCCTCTATGGGCTCAGCCACTGTCTCTGTGATTGTGAGGAGATTCATAATTGGCAATTACTGAAAGTTGTGTGAAAAGGGGGAGTTCTATTTAATTCATCTCAAACTTCAATTTGATGTGCAGTTGAAATGACAATCATGTGTTAATACATGGATAATTTGTGAGATCATCAGAAGTTGCCCTTTTAACCCCGCCTCTGTGTGTTTCTGTTGCAGGGACGTGGAGCCAGGTGTGGAGTACACCTACCAGGTGCTCACCGTCTCCAAGAAGGCAGAGAGCGAACCCTCGCCGGCACTGACTCACCAGCTGGGGGCGCCCTACTGCGGAGACGGCCACATACAGAGGTGAGCCGCCCTGTGAGGGAGAGGAGCGGGGGTTTCTGGGATGCCATGCTGCCATGACCTGCCCCCGCTGAACGCCCCTGTCCTGTCTCAGTTCCCTAGGCGAGGAGTGTGACGATATGAACACCATGAACGGGGATGGCTGCTCCAGCCAGTGCAGGAAGGAGCCGCTCTTCAACTGCGTGGGTATGTATCCCCCCCCCACCCCACCCACTCGCACCAATCAGAGGGCAGATAACACAGGAGTTTGCATATGTGGTTGCATATAGGGGAGGCATTTAATGAGCAGGGCTGATAACTGAAAGGTTGCCAGTTTGATTCCATGCTGTAGCACTGCTAGTGTATCCTTGGGTAATGTAAATGAATGCGATGTAATGTAATGTAAGGTGCAGGGTTCTTAGTTAAAACATTGCTGGTTCAAATCCCTGCTGGAGCGCTTCTGCTGTACCCTTGGGCAGGGTACTAATCAAGAATTGCCTTAGTAAACATCCAGCTGTATAAACATGTAAAACATGCCTAACATGTAAAAATTGTAACCGATAAAAGTTGCTCTGGATAAGACTGTCTGCTAAATGAAAATAATGCCATTTAGCGGTTATTGTCGCGTTGCCTTTAGCAAACTTAAACGGCACAGAGTTGGACTTTGTGCACACAGAGGGCATATTGCTTGTTGTCTGGAGTCCCGTGGGCAGGAGTTCTTGTTGTGCTTTGAAAGGGATGTTTGTGAAATCGGACACACTTAAGAGGCGTGAACGGCTTTCTGCGGTGCTGTTATGTTGTGCATTCGGCCATTAGGATAGCAGCACTGGAGAGAATCGATGGTATGTGATCGCTCAAAAAAATGTTTTCAGGTTACCTTTTTATCCTTTTGCCTAAGGAAATCAGACACTGTAACACGCAGACTTTCTGCCTGTGTGTCTGCGGGAGCGTCTGGCAGAGGTGCGTGAGGGAGAGAGCGCGGCTGATTCGGCACAGTGTGGCGGGAGGGCCCGGGGCCAGGGGCAGCGCTGCGTAGCGTAAAAGCGCTGGCCGAACCCGTCTCTGCTGCGCGCCGCGCCAACACATTCCCCCCGTCTGGCCGAGTGGATTCCGAAAACGCTCCCCTCGGCAGCCCCTGGTTTCAGAAACACAAGAGGGGCTGGAATTTCAGAGAGGCTTAGCCAACCAAGCCCCCGGTACTGCTGTGCCCCCCCCCCCCCCACACACACACACACACACACACACACACACACACGCACGCACGCACGCACGCACACACACACACACACACACACACACACCACTCTACTCATCCCCCTGTCTTGCCTGGATCTCCGAAAAAACTGAGGGGAACATCGCTGCTCCTCGCAGCTCCGTGAGGAATGTCTGGAAAATCTATACGGGCACGTCACTGATTTTCCTCTAAATAAAGCAGATAGATCACAATCTGTCAAGTTCATCAGATAGTGTCTCTCTCCCAAGCATCTCTCCCCAACTCCCCCCCCCCCACCGAGTCCATCCCAAACCGCTTCTGGTTGGAGGGGGCAGACGTGTTGTTTCCTTTATCTTGTTGTCGTGGTAAATGAGAGTGAGACGCTCTGGGAGACGAGTTGGACGGGCTTTAAAATGCTGACCTGGTCAAAGGGGCGGGCTTGTTTACCGCCGCCGAGTTTTCTGCGACTAAGCACGTTTGGGGAAGCAGAGGCAGGGACAGGGCGGCCGCGGGTGCGGGGGGAGGGGAGGGGGGGGGGGCCTCAGTGTTCGCTGGCCCACCGAACGAGGAATGTCACCGGGGGGGCTTCCAAATGGCCCTGTTCCCTCAGCCCCCTCTGAAGAGCCGCCGAGTGACCCAGGCCACCCACATGACACAGGAGACGTGGAGAGGGACGCGGACTAGCTCCCCACCCCCGCCCCCCCTCACGTTTAACCCCGCTGTCTGTCTGAAACAAACAAAAAAACAAACACATGCATGCTTTAAATTTGAACAAAGTGCGTGTGGTTGGGTCGACCCGGGGGCCTACGCTGTGTCCCCCGGGAGCTGGGAATATGGGCAGGGATTTCCATGTGTTTCACGGCTCCCTCTCTCTTTGAGTGTAAAAGCACAGACCGCCAGGCTGTGCGCGGTGTCGGCCGGGCTCTATTTCTGCTTTCCCCTGCCGAACTCACCCCTCTCTCCCCTGCCCTCTTTTGCCCACCCCACCCCCCCCCCCCCCCCCCCCCCCCCCGCAGAGGAGCCCAGCATGTGCTACTTCTATGACGGGGACGGTGTGTGCGAGGACTTCGAGAGGGAAACCAGCGTACGGGACTGTGGCCTCTACACTCCCAACGGCTTCCTGGACCAGTGGGCCACGGGGGTGGAGGCGTCCCACGAGGAGCGTCTCTACTGCCCCGCCGAGGTGGTCGTGGGGTACCCCGCAGTGACTAAGGTAAGCGCCCCCATCCCCCAAGTACCCCTCATTGCCTCTTCCGTGGGGCATTTTTCGGCCATCTTCTGGTTTAGTTTTTTAATGTTATCTGTGAGAAAGCTTTCGCTGCGGGCCACGAGAAGCAACTGAAGGGAGAGGTTAGGGTTCACTGGGGTTGTTGTTGTTGTTGACCCCTGTGCTGTCAGTCATTGCCTGATAATCGGAAACCGGCCAATCAGAATGCACCTCTGTCCATCTGAGAAAGCTCTGGTTGGTTGATCCTCTGCTCTGCTCTGTAGATCCACCCGCTGTGGTGTTTGGTGAACATTCACTCTCCCATGACTACTGGATGCCACAGGGAGAGGCTTAGCCCTGGCAGCTCGGCTCGGGCTGCTAATGACAAAGCCATAATTCCATTCGTGGCTGTTTTGCGCTTCAGCGGGCAGGAGGGTAAACCCACAACATAAACTGCAAAAATATTTTGGCTGTTTAATTTTACAATGGCTGTTGGTGCAGTGTTTTGGTTTGAATATCGGAGATATGGTGAGAAAGCTCACTATGAGAGTAGGTGACCATTAGGACACCTTGTGTTAGGAGCAAATCAAGTTTAAATTGAAATGTATTAATTTAGAACAGTTTAATGTTGTAAGGATTTTTGTAAGAATAAATATGAGAGATGTCTGGCATTCAAAGCCCATTGAATCACACGCATACTGTAATTACAAAATTGCTGTCAATTAAACATACATAAATTCAAGTCAGCTATTCCACAGTTGTTTTTGAGACACCCTGTTACGCTCACACAGACACACATGCACACACACAAACACAAACACACACACACACACACACGCATAGGCACAAACACATTGCATCAGCGTTGTCCAATTTAGTCTGAATTTACGGCCGCGGGGAGTCAGACCGCATAGCACTGGTAAATCAGGCTTCCTGTATTTACTCATTTATTTATTCGGTTTGATTGTAAGGCTTCGTTAAAGAGAAAACAGTTTTTGGAAATGGCACATTTGAATTAAGGTTGTTTTTGTTTTCCATAATGGCTATGTTTATGGCACATTCAAGAATGGGGCAACTTCCCGTAATGGGAAACGTTTGATGCAAGCATGAAAATCTTGAACATATTATCAAATTAATCTTTGGCAAGGGCGTATTGAGGAAAAAAATCGATTAGTGTGAGAGCTTGTTTATAGTTTTCGCTAATGTAACACTGATGGAGTACGATGGAAAATGTCATTGATTACACTCAGACGCGGAGCGCGGCCAGCTTCTCAGTCCAGCCCGGCGCTTTCTGCAGCATTACGTCAGGTTTCGGCCATACCTGTGCCGATTTTTCAACCTTAATGATGCGTTTAGAGGAGGAGAAATAAAAGATTTATATTCACAACTATTTGTTATTAGATCATCTATCAGGTGATCTCATTCAGGATGGCGCTCGGGGTATGAGACCAATACAGGAAAACAAACGTAAGAATAGCAATCAATAACAGAACATTGAATCGTTCACCTAGTACAGTCCTACGCTCATACTAGCAGAAAAAAAATAAGACGGAGAAAAGACTGGTTGTTGCAACACCCTCCCCGTCACACTGCCTCCTTTAAAAGGTAATGCTATATGCAGACACTTTTACCAGGCTAGGGTAAAACATGATGTGGGTCAGGCAGTATTTGGGAGGTACAGGCCACTGAGTGCTCCTATTAACATTGCATGGTGAAAACACAGCATTGCTGGCTTCTTTCTGTTGTGTTTATTCTGCTGGAAGTTCAGCGTGATTCAGAGCACGCAAATCGCGGGTTCGGTGTGTCACGCTCTGTGACTGTATATGGGGGCCGCACCGGGGTGTGCGCAGAAAGGATGCTTCTCTTAAGAAGGCTTACAGCTACTTTGGTGAAGCGGAACACCTTAGTCCGGGTCAGAACGGCATGTACGTGAAACATCTGTGTTTTGTTCTCTGTTTTTGTGAACAGGTATCTCATATCAGTTTTGAAATTATTTTATTTGCACACCACTAGCGGGGCTGGACAGTCCTCAGTAACCCACTCCACTGAGCATCTGAGCGGAGAGTGCATTCTGTATTAAAGGAGGCCTTATGTTTAGCACCCTTTCAGAAATCAGTCTGTGTTAGAAAACAGTGCCAGGACACAGGCCAAGTACAGTACAAACTCCATGCTTCTCTGACTTTGATTTTCCCACTTTTTTTTTGGCTTTTTTGGAACTGTCATGATCACACGACGTGTGGACTGTCGGAGGCCATGCTAGGACATGCCCCGACTTGTCTGGGCGAGCTAACCCCTGCCTCCTACTGCACAGTTGTGTAACTGCCACTCCTCCTTTAAAGTTACAAAACTTTTGGTGTCTGTTCAAGTGGACAGTAGACCTATCAATCATTCTGGTTGTCTAAGCTCCACCAATATACAATGAGCTTTCGGAAAACCTAAAACCACCCAGTTCGGGACTGAAGCATAGTAGTTGGCTGGTGTCAGAGAGATTTACACTGGAGACGTGTTCGTTTATTGTTTATAAATATTCATGTATGTGTGTGCATCTGAGATTGAGGACAATAACTTTGTGTCTGAAGGTTGTAATTAGTGGGGAAATCTTTCATTTTTGCTTAGAGGAGGTGGATTTCATCTACGTAGCCAAGTGGCAAATGTGAGCAAATCGATCTGAATGAAGGCCTGCAAAGCTCCAGCAATGAGCAATGAAGCCACCTACCGAGAGGACCCCTTTATTTAAAAAAATGACTCCTCTGTTACACAGCCAGTCGTGTACGAAGATAGATTGTTTACTCGTAAGTAAATGGGGGTTGATTGGAAACAGACGCGTTGGGCTGAGGGAAGCCACGGACCCTCATAGCTCCACCGCATATCTTGACAGCATTTTCCCTTTATTTATTTTTTAATTGTTGCCTCAGGAAAACAGCCAGGCGCACACACACACCCTCTCTCTCACACACACACACACACACATGCACACACATACACAAGTATGCACACACACACACACACACACACACACACACACACACCCTCTCACAAACACAAACTGCATAGCAATTCATAGTTTTTGTCATGCCTGAAAGGATGTTTTTGAGTTGTATTCTTTTGTTTGCTTTTTGTTTTAAAGATTCACTAAATACTTGCACAAACCAATGTCGCGTCGAGAGCCTTATCTTTGAACTTTGTGTTTTTCAAAATTTACTACCCCACGGGCGGCAATAGTTGCGACAGCCACTACTCGACTCACATAAGCGAGGAAATCCCTGTTTTTTTCCCACTCTCCTGCTCTGAGCTGCAGAGAAACGCAGTGGAGATTGAGTCGACACGCACACATGCTTTCATCCTAGCCGGTGGGTCAGGAGATAACATCTGGTCAAACAGGATGTCAGTAAGTCAGCTCCTGAATTGCAATAATTCAGCGTGTTTACCATCCACCATTATCTCCACGGCTCCTCTCAGCCAAGGATGTAATCTGGCCAGGCTTCCCTTTAAAAGCAGTGAAAGGGTTTACATTTTTCCTTTTTTTGGGGGTTGGGGGGGTGGGGGGGAAGGGTGGGATGGAAGCTCACGGGGAGCCGGGAGCTGTTTACACACAAACGTACGTCAGCCGTGTTTTTTGGTGGCTGCTGTTTCACATTAAAAGTTCTCCGGCCGAGAGGAAGAGCCTGACTGCTGAAACCGTAGGGGGGATGATGGAGTGGCGTTTGGGGAGCCCGCAGCGCGGCGGAACGTGGTGTCTTGCCCCCCCCCCCCACCTATCGCGAGGTACCTGGACCTGCACCCCTCTGCCTCTGCTATTGGCCTGGGCAGGCGAGAGGGCGCGGCCTGCGTTCCTGGGCTGTTTTTGAAGTCGCCGAGGCCCGGAGGCCAGTGCCTGGGAGACATCTGCCCTTGCTGCCGTCATCGCAAGCGCCCTGGCCGCCAACTTCTGAAGGTGGGCTGCCGGCGGCCGGGCGGGTTCAAAGCCCATCAGCTGCCGCCATCTGAGTGCCGTGAGCTGATAACCATCTGGGCCAGATGCTTTGAAAAAGGGGACGGTAACCAGGAAGGGGACGCGAGGAGGAGGGAATCACGGAGGGGGGAAAGAGGTCACATGTAATCTGGAGACACCCAGACCCATGAAGAACAGGCAGGACTCTGACTGGCTCAAGATGGGGAACTTGTTTACTTCACTGGGAAGACTGACTGGGGAAAGGAAGCTGGGGGGTGGGGGGTCGGGGGGGTGTCCTTTCAGACCAAATGGAGCCACGTTCAAAGTCTTTTAGTGACACTAGTTGATTCAGTCATAGTTTATTGGGGTTATTCTTCCTTTTTTTAATAGAAGGAGATCTATCTTCCCTTTGGGTCTGTTTATGAGTTTAAATCTTATCCTCACCTCAGCAGCAGTGGAGAGTCTACCAGGGAGACCGAACTCCTGGCAGACCAATCAGAGCTCTGGTCGAAGGTCTTTAAATCAATTCAGTCATGGTTTGGTGTAATTTTTTCTTCATTTTTTTCATTGAAGATCCATCTCATTTCAGCTCTGTTTGCTAGTCTGAATTTTCACTTCACCCCAGTAGATGGGGGAGCGTCCGTATGAGAGCTTACTGCGTCTGACCACGAGACCAGTCATTGGCAGCAGTTTGAGGCCATGTTAGCCCTCCTCCACCCAGGTAGCTGACACTGCTAACTGGAGACTATATACAGTATTACACTGGAGAAAAGAATGCAATGCAGAGTGACTTCCAGCACAAGAAAACATAAGTGTACCCATCCAAGTTAAATGAGCAACAGTGTCAGATGAGGCTAACAACACTCCCAGACCAGTGAGCACGAGTACGGAATCTCAAGCACCACCACAAGCTAACTTAACACAAGCTAATCTGAAACTAGAAAACCTAGAAAACAAGAAAGGTAATTACACTACCATATATTTCAATATCACTAGATCACAATATGCATCAACCCACCCTTTGAAAGATCCATGTTTTCTTCTTGGCAAGAATCACAAGACTGGAATAATATTTTAGCAACATTTATTATGCAGAGTTTATTTAGATCAGCAAAGCAATTAAACTTAAAAGAAGTTATTCTGATTATATTGCTGTTATATTGCTATCTGATATTCTTTAATGCTGTATTTTGTCATTAATAATGGAGATTGCAATACAGCTGTATCCTGTATCTATGTCTGTATTATTTATGGAGTGGCACATAGACAAAGAGAACTGTTATTTTGTATTATAACGCTCTGAGATCAGAGTAAGAATGTCACATATTTTCTTGAATGTCACGTATTTTGCTTCTGAGCAGATTTCACAGATGCTGAGCCAAAGTTTCAGGAGCGGGTTTGACTCATGAGATCAATGTAATGGTAACGCATTACCAGGGTGTTTCATTTGTCTCTCGCTCCAGGTGTTACCATACCACGCTCCAGATGTTATCACACGCCGTTCCCCAGATGTTATCATGCGCTGCTCTCCAAAAAACGTTACCGTACCGTTCCCCAAACGTTATTGGCCGCTGTCTGAGCATTATCCAGCTGCACTCTGGGTTCTCTGATGCTGTGTTCTAGATTTGATCAAGCTGCATTCTTGTGGTTGTCAAACTCCGATCGATACGTTCGGGTCTCTGTTATTGTCTGACTTGGCAGTTTGTTGTTGGGTGAAGCAGTGATACCTGCCAGTGTGGATCATGTTTCCCCACAAGGCCTTTCTCCCCCCCCAAACCCCCCTGGCCCAGCGTGTCTCCATGAGGAACTCATTCGGTGCTGTAAAGCGCACCGTCAGCCTGGCATGGCTGAGAGCGGGTGGGGAATTACGTAACATGGCGCGGTGCGAGGGCCGCGTGCCTAGGGGCATGAGTACCCACAATGCCTCTCTGAGGAACGGCCGAGGTGTCTGTGGTCTCCCCCTGTCAGAGTTTACAGTCCACCCATCCGTCAGTCACCAAGCAGACCTGCTCCTTGGTTCGGGTGGTAGGAAGGGTGGGGGGGACGTGGGGCTGACAGAGCAAGCTCTCCAGTGTTTCTCCACTAAGTCTAATTTCCTTTGTTCCTGTTTGTGCTGTGTGGGAAAGTACTGCGTTCAGCATGAACCTGGAAGCATTGCTCCATTAGAACGTTCCGCACTTTGAGAATGTTAAAAGAAGGGACGTACGTGCGTCTGTGTGCGTGCGTCTGTGTGCGTGCGTGTGCGTGTGTGTGTGTGTGTGTGTGTGTGTGTGTGTGTGTGTGTGTACGTGTGCATTTGTGTGTGTGTGTGTATGTGTGTGTGTGTTTGTGTGTTTGTATGGAGGGATGCATTCCTTGTGCTCTTAAACAGATCTGCGCTTGGTGAGGTAATCGCACCCTTACTTGCAAATGGACGGGCAAACTGGAAATGCCTCTGAAATGCATTCTTCCACAGACTGGCTGCCAGAAAACATGGCCGCGTGGTAAAACACAAAACCATTTTGATCAGACAAAATGTTTTTTTATTACGAGGTTTAACAAGCTACAATGATCAAAGGAAAAATGTATCACTAAGAATTAAGTTTAGTATTCTAAGTAGCCAGCAATTGTTCCATTTTACAAAATACAAAAAAAAAAAAAAACAGATGATTCTAATTCACATCAGCACTGGGCACAAATGACAAGATAAATGAGGCTGGCGTTCAGAGGGTGACTGTCATCTTTAAAGCAAGAGGCTCTGAGTCTGGTGGCAATTTGGCAATGATTGGCCAATGATTGTACACAAAATGGCTGACTTAGTCTGGTACCAATTTAACCTGCTGAGATTTTACAGGTTTGCACTCCGTGTGAAGTGTCTTGCTCGAGGGAGAAAACAGCTGTGCCCCCCCCTCCGCAGTGTTAATACGCTCAACACATGCTGCCCCCATCCAGGGGGACGAGCACAGTTTACACTTAACACACATACCCAATCGTAGATCTGGACATTTCCCATAGTGGTTTGGGCTGAGTGCTCAGCAGCGTCACACCTACGATTTGAATCTGCAGCCTGCTTCTGCCACGGTGCCCCTCTGTCACGGGTCAGAAAGATGACAGGAGTCACAAGCTCAAAGGAAACAAGCCGAGAGGCAGAAGAGTGAAACTGGGGACACTTTTTCAGTTTTGATGGAATCTCCATCCAGCAGGAAGCCTTGTACGGTGTCCATGGAAGGACATTTTTAATCTCCTTTTCGAGCTTTTCGGAGGACTTGGATCCACCGTAGAGTTACTTCAGAAGCCCAGCTATTTTTTGCATTATGTCATCCGTCTGCCTCCTGGTAATCCTGGCCTTTGACTGAGTGGAGAGAGAAGTGGAGGTCACCCCAACACAGATGGCTGCAAATCTGCAGACTCTCACCTCAGGAGAGGACGCGGACTGTGTGCTGTGGGTGACCTTGGCCTGTATCTGTAACACGTCACCCCAGACCAAACACAGAGGGAGGCCAGCTGAACTGGATGCCCGTACCTTATACACCGCTCCACTCTCACAACGCAGACCTGCGTACAGAACATAATCCAGGCTCTGACATATTAACACTCGTTTGCTCTCAGTTTGGGGTATAACAACAGCAGGTCGAAACAGAACTGCAAAGAACTGCTTTCTTCAAAATATCGTCAATCTTTTTCAAGCCCCTGACATATATGTTTGCCTGATGTCAGAGTAATAGAAAATATTTGAATGGGGTATTTCTGTTTCCAATGGCAACCTTTGGGTTAACGTTTTGATACCCTTCATCTTCTATGAGAAGACATCTTTTTGGAAGGGCTCCTGTCCTACATATGTATGTGTTTCTTAGGGAGAACAAAGAGAATCCCGGCAGCCGTCCCTGGACTCAATCAAAACCACCAACTCATCTTAAGGGAAAAAATGTAATATGGTGCTACATTAATCTGGGAGTTGTTTTGATTGAATAGTGCTCTTCCTCAAGATGACTTAGTGGCTTTGATTGAAAGCATGGACTGCCTACCCAGCACTGTTTTGCTGCTCACTAGGTTATGCTTGCTAAATATTTTCATGGCAAATGTGTTTCATTTTGACCCATAAGTTCTTGACCGCATAAACAGCCTGCTCGGCACAGGGTAGTGTAAGCCTCAAACAGACAGTGGGAGGCAAAGTATGAAAGTAGATGAATGAGTACCTCCCACTAAATTTGCTGAAGCCAGATGCAGCTCTCGTGTGGCCACACAGCTCCGTCGAGGTTCTCCCCAGAGTAGGGTCTTGCCGATCTTCATGATCTTTTATTTCAGGGGTGGGGGCTATGAGAGCGACCATAGAAGGGTCAGTAAAGGAAACCACACCTAACTGATACCAACTCGGACAAAGAGCGTGCAGGACTTTGTGAAGAATAATAGTACATAAAAGAGATGATAAAATTGATGGATAAAGCCCTCCTGTAAGAATACAGTTTCTCATGTATGTGCATCTGTATATGGACCACTGCCTTAGTTACTACGGCAAGTGGCTTCCGTACTTTTCCCTACTTATACGGGATAAGGTCGGCGTGTCTTCCTCAGTAGGTGGCGCTCTCTGAGGTGTCGGCTTGCAGCAGGACACTGGGTTGCCAGGAGTTTGTGTGCTGCTAGCATCAGCAGCTCTGACCCAAACTCACCCCAGCCAGGGGGGTTCCGCTTCAGCCGAAAACACTGCAGTGAGGTAGTGCAGACTCTACTGCAGACTCAAAAACCAGGGCAATTATGATTATTATTATTATAATTCATCCGAGTTATTTTTTTGTTGTCGTTGTTTATTTATTGCCGTGATATGGGAAGATCGGAAAATGGCGTTTGGGGGTGGGGGTTGGCTTTTCTACGGAACCCTGCCATCACTTCAATTGCCGGCTTTGAACTCGAATCCAGGGTGAAGGAGACCGGTCAGGGCTTCCAAACGAGACCTTCTCACGGATCCTGGAGCCCCCGCCGCGGTCTGCCACGAGGGCACTCCCCGAGACCGGGGTCTGGGGGGGTGGGGGGGGACAGGGAGGGGGGACCCTCACAATTCAGCTCGGTTGTTAGTATATCAGATGCAGGAGGCCCGGCCTCTGCGGATGTTGGCCTGTTTCGACACTTTGCCTAGTTTCTTCCTGCCTTAAGTGGCGTTTTGAAAACCAAACGCGTGTCAGCGGAGAGGCGCTCGCCAGCCTCCCCCCCATACCTCCCCTCCCCGCCTCTCCCACATGGCATTAATTACCCCTGTGCTGTAAATGGCCGACCCGTCCCCTGCTTGCTGTGTCTAAGGAGTGAGTGCCTCAGGTTGTTTGGTTGTAGTCTGCATTTACAAAACAACAGTAGGTGGTGGGGGAGGGCTGGGTGAGTTTTAGGGAGGTGGGTGGTGGTGGTGGTGGTGGTGGGGGTGGGGGTTGGGGGGGGGGGCTGTTGGGGGTTTGAGAGAGGGGTGTTTGTGTTTGCTTTTGAACATCAGAAACCGATGTTCTTTCCTGCTCCCAGCTGAGGTCTAAGTGAAAAATGGCTCCATTGGTGTTACACAATAGGAAACTCGCAATCATGCAGGGCTGCACGTTTCAGTCACTGCAGGGTTTTAAGCCTGCTTCAACCTGGAGTAAAACACAGTGTCAAATAGTGATGATGGCTTTGATTTTACCTGTTAAATTGATTCTTGGTCAACAGACGTTTTTTTGTTTCACTTTACTCAATAAGAGATAAATTAGCTTGGAAGCCTGAATCATTGTTTATGCAAAATGTCTGATCTTCATCTTAGCATAATGGCTGGTTGATTACTGCGCAACATGTTAAGTAATGTCAAGCATAGTAAGCACATCTGAATGATATGCTCCTGGATGACCTCAAAGAGAAAACACGTTCTTTCCTAGTAAAGTATTAAGAAGATAAGCTACACATTTGTATTCTTACTCTTATTCTTAAGGTTTTATTATTTTTATCGTTCCTCCATTTTATCTTGTTTCTTATTGAATGGATTCACTGTTATTATTATTCCTTGTTGTTATTGATGCTATTCAGCAGAAGACTCTTGTGGCATGCCAGTAAAGCATTCCTCCATTCCTTCGTTTTTTCTCATTTTAATCACATAAATATGATTGAATCCGAAGCCATGCATGAGAAGGGGTAGATTTATGATGATGTAAGCAGAACCTGATTGGATCACTTCCTCTCAGGATCTGAACTGTGCAGAAGTGGTATGGACAGTTCGTTGGAGTAACATTGTAGCCTGGTGGTGTTGTCTCTGGACTTACGTAAAAACGCTGGGGAGAGGGGCGGCCGACGCCCCCGTGTGGGAAGCTGAAATGGGAGGAATCTCCAAACGGGTGACCTTGTTGTTGTGTTTGAGTCTCACCTCCGGGCCCCGAGGCTTCCAGGAGCGACTGTGCTGTCAACAGATTCCCAGAAGAGATACTGCAAAGGACGCTGGGTAGTTCCCACTGTCAATCATCCGCAGTGCCTCTGTGTGAGCGCGGAGTCGCCGGTGTCCGGTTTCGCCAGGTTAGGACGAAGAGGTGAAACCGGGTGCCCTTGTGGGTCTTGATTTCCGGCCCTGCAGGTGTGGCTACCTGTAGCCTCAGCCTGAACCCGGCGGGGCACCGAAAGGCAGCCAATCAAACGCTGGTGTTTGAAGTAAACACAAATGAAGAGGTGACGGAGCAGCTGTCAGGGAGATGGAGTGAAGCTGTTTGCTGTGATGAGTTTACATGTGGTGGTTTTCCTTAAAAAAAAAAAAAGAACGGTGGAAAGGGAGATATTCTGCGTCTGGTTATGGGAAAGATCAAAGCTTATTGGCTTGCGAACGGCAGACTGTTTTCGCTGTGTTAACGTGCTTAGCGTGTTACACGGTCTCACCATATGTAACATATCAACACAACGCTCTGTTTGTCCTGGCAACTTCCTCATAGACTTAAATAACGCCAGGAATCTCCATATGGCAGTACTTTTAAGAGGAAAAAAAGAGCGAAGAAAACAAAATAAGCTGTCAGTATAAAAGGTAGCTTTTCCATAAAATCAGCTCAGAAAAAGAGGAAATGATTCAAAATGAATGGTTTTTTTTCTAGCGTTTCAGTAATGTCTTTTTCTGTGCATTCTTATGAACAATGGGCCTTACAAGCTGTGTAGGTGTGCAGGGTTGCTCTTGCTAAAGAACTGTGACGTCAGTTCTAACAAAAAAGAGCACATGAAAGATATTATTCAATAAATGGGCCACATTAATGGTAAAAAATATATTCAAGAAGATTGTAATATAATGCATTGCATTTGATCTTTTTGCCCACGCACCGAGTGGTTTCAGAAATGCCAAGGGAGCTGTCCAAAGTCATTTGGCTCCTCTCTACATTGCATTTTTTGCATAGCATTTGCTCCTCTCTGGAGACACTTGCATGGCACACACATCATCCATTTAGTACAGCTGGATATTTTACTGAAGCAATTTGGGCTAAGTATCTTTCCCAGGGGGCACAACTACCAAAGGGGGTAATCAAGGCAGCAGAATTTGGGTTACACCCCCTGCCCCTGAAAACTACACCCCTCTGCTGCTCTGGTGCGTGTTACACAGGCGGGCCTAACGAGTGTCCTCCACTGTTCCCAGACCTGCCAGACCAGGGTGTTTGACCTGTCTGATGGGGTGTCCCAGTATGCCTGGTTTCCTTGCCGAGAGGCTGATCAGCCTTCCTGGTACCCCCAGTACTGGCTCAAGGTAAAGGGGTGTGTGGGAGGGTTAGGGTCAGGGGGTGCATGGGGTCATTCAGTGAAATGATATACAAATATAAAATATATATTTAAAAAGTCAAATAGACACCTGTTTATGCATGTATCAAACAACTGGTCATATCCATGTTTACTATGTATTCATATCTGATGCATCTATTACACGTTATATTTTGTAATTTATGACATTCTAAAATATACGCACGGACTGATTTTTTGAGCGTGCCTGTGAAACTGATTTCCAAGTTGTGCGTTTTTGAAATATTCCTTAAAATAATGATTTTAACTACTGAGCTCACCATTGAGCGAGATGTGAAATATTGAACAGCAGGTGAACGCTATGCTGCTATCAAAGCCTTCTTACATCCATGAAGTGTTTGTGTTACTAAATACTGACATTAGTACGCGGCGGTACACACCACGTTGTGTTTTCTGCCTGTGTGTCGCGGTTCTTTTTGACCACGGTTGTGTTTGGTGCTGTGCTCCCAGGCGTACTTCTCCCACCCGATGGTTGCTGCTGCGGTCATCATTCACCTGGCCGCAGACGGGACCGGCTACATCGACCAGACCCAGTGCAACATCACCGTTCAGCTGGTGGATACCAAGGAGCAGCTGCACAGCCTAGGTCAGGGATTCCGCTGTGCTTTCCAGCTGTTTGGTTCACGCGGTCGTGTTACGGTCACAGCGAGGAAAATAAAAGAGTAATTTTGGCCAGAGTAACTGTCTAGCCCAAGAAGATGTCTCTCTGTGAATGTGTGGAATTAGTGGTGGTGTCATCATCATTATCATCATTATAATCGTCATCATCGTTCTTCTTTGTTTGTAGATTGTGATGGTGTTATTTTTGGTGTTTTATGTAGAGTGTATTTCATACAGCACATTGTCCACATTGTCTGTTGTGCATGTTGCCCACAGCTGGATGTTTAAGGCAGTTCAAGGCAAGGCACTTAGATTAAGCTTACAAGAGCAGAGCCACACAAGGGATTTGAACCTAGAGGTACAGTGTCCTAACTGTTACCCCACTCTGTTGACTCCCGCTCTCCCTCACCTCCTCTCAGGTGACTGGCGGCTGAGCTGCAGGAACAACCCCCTTGTGGTGCCGGTGGTCCACGACCTGAGCGTGGCCTTCTACCACACCAAGGCCATCCTGGTCACGTTTCGGTCCAATCTGGTGGCCATCTCCGGGGTGGGCCTCCGGTCCTTCCAGTACTTTGACCCCATCACCATCAGCGGGTGCCAGAGCAATGAGATCTACAACCCCATGGGCCAGAGGTGAGACCGCCCACCCACTTCCTTTCAGTGCCCCTCCCCTTCCCCTTCCCCGCCCACTAAACAGAGAGTGGGTGGGGCTTCTCCACCGGTTGATGCCCTGTCCTGCAGCAATCCAGATGCAGCTGGAGCCTTGCTCCGCCCTGTGCTTCTCTCTCTCTCTCCCTCTCTCCTTCTTTCTGTTTCTTTTTCTCTCTCCTTCCTCTGTCTCTCTCTTTCTCAATCCCTGCCTCCGTGCGTCTCCATGAGGAACTCATTCGGCACTGTAAGCGCACCGTCAGCCTGGCATGGCCGAGAGCGGGTGGGGAATTACGTAACATGGCGCGGTGCGAGGGCCGCGTGCCTAGGGGCACGAGTACCCACAATGCCTCTCTGAGGAACAGCCGAGGTCCCTGCAGTCTGCCCGTCTGAAGTCGGTCAGCGTCTGCCCACCCAAAAGCAAAGCTCTGCCCGCTACTCAGATACCAGTCAGGGCCCCCTGATTTTGCTGTCCTTTCCCTCCCTACCTGATTTAAGGCCCTGAACAGAGCTCTGAGGTAATCAGGAAAGCATTACCGCACCAGCAATAACAACAACAGTGACGGTACAAATCATAAGTGTCACGGATCCCAAGATTTTTCTGCTCGCAGTGCATCTGGCAGGGGAGAGGCGTTCGGTGTCAGATTGCCAAGCTCCTGCATGAGGTTTGGACCAAACTGAGACAGCAGACCCTGTTCCAGAACCGTCTCCAAGGCAACTTTGCTATTTCACAATTACCAGCTTGTTTTTTTTTCTCCTTTCCAATATATTTTCTTTGTCTTTAAAAACTGAACGCTGTCCTGAGCCACACATGTTTGGAACTTTCCCCCGCTCAACTCCTGTCTTACGAAGTTGCTGTTTTGTTTAACGGCACCAAAACAACTGGAGGGTATTCGGTAGCTGAGGCAGCACACCGCAGTTAGCGTTCGAACCCATGCGAATGAAAGAACGGGCATTTTCCGAAACTCTCCGGCATATGTCCTGCCCAATATTTAGTGCAGTGTTGTAACTGATCAATTCATGAATGAATGGGTCATCATTTTTAACTTCTCCACAGAGAGATGAAGGCATGTTAAGTATGATGTGTGAATTAGTGAAAGCAGCCCTATAAACAAAAATATCTCTCAGTCACAGACTGAATGCCTGACTGAGCCATTTCCAGAGTAATAGTAAAAAAGTAAAGGTTTTTTCTTTATTTTGGAGCGTGATGGGGTTCATGTAAGGGCTTAGAAAGTCACATCAAAATCCAACATATGAGTAAAACTAACGGTGTACAGTATGTCAGCATGTGGGCACATACACACTCAAACACTTATCCCCCCACGCATATACATACTCACAGGCAGACATGCATGCACCCCAACACACGCGCACACGAACACACAAATACATACACATACGTGCACGCACACACACACACACACACACACACACACACACACACACACACACACACACACACACACACACACACACACACACACACACACACACACGCACACACACACATACACACACACATACACACACACACACACACACACACACACACACACACACGCAGACACGCAGACACATGCCCCCCACACACACACACCAGAGTATTCCAGCTAAACCTCTTACTCTGCTATCTGCTGTGCTCAGTGAGAGAAAGTCTGTTGTGAAAACTCTGTTATAAATGTGTGCCTGGGGCTCGGAGGCATTCCAACCCCATGAAAATGTTCCTTTCACCATTGGCACTGTAATCATTGTCTAGACTACACCATTGTTGCCCAAACTCAACAATATTACTGTTGCTTCATTCATAAAAAAATAACTCGCATATTGTTTCAATATGGATGCCCATATGTTAATGATTCATTTAGATTATTGTTCAATGCCATATGTCTTGGAAGTTTGTGTGTGTGTGTGTGTGTGTGAGAGAGAGAGAGAAACAAAGGGGGAAGGAGAAGGAGAGAATTTCTATTTTCTATAAACATTCTGGGGTTTGAACTGAAATGAAAGAAAGAGTGAAAACAAAGTAGTGTGTTGTATGAAGAAATGACCTCTCTGAATACACTTCATGATCCTGCGTGACTTATCTGAAGATATAAAGATTTACTTTGATAGATACCACATTATTCAAATCGCTATAGATGTGTATGTCCTGCGTACCGACTCTCTGTCACGTTCCTCTCTCCAGCTGGTTTCCTTCCATCTTCCCTCTGAAACTCTTCCCCTCCTTGCTTCCATTTGTCTTCTCAGTCTTTTATAAATATTGTTTCCCTGCACATTTTTCATTTTTTTTAAACATCTGTTGTTTGTTGAGTTTCTTCTGAACTGATAGCTCCAACCTCCTGCATTCGGGCATCCTTCACTGTTTAAATCTCTGTTACCTGAAACTTCAGGCCTGTGCTCCTTCGGCGGTGTCTGTCTTCATCACCTTTTTATACGCCGTATAACTGCTATTATATGTCACTGAAGAAGAAAGGACGTGGATGCTTGCGTCTGCTGAGCAGCCCTGCCCAGCACGGCTCACAGAGCACACAGTGCACTTACCGCTCTGCGTTTACACAGTTGAGTGTTTGCTACAGTGTACTGTGTGTGCGAGGGCACCTACGCTGTGCCACACCTCAGACTTTAACCCGAAACCTTGTGGTTATGGGCCCAGGTCTTGAACAGCGCCTCCACTGTGTGACTACCCCTGAGCCATGCCTTTAATGCTTATATTACATCGCATTATTGTCATTTAGCAGACGCTCTTATCCAGAGCAACTTGCACAGAAAACATTACGTATTATCCATTTATACGGCTGGATATTTACTGAGGCAAATATGGGTTAAATACCTTGCCCAAGGGTACCATAGCGGTGCCCCAATGGGGAATCAAACCGGCAACCTTTTGGTTACAAGCCCTGCTTCTTGCCGCCGCACCCCACTGCAGTCCCACTAATGCTGCATCAGTTATGTTATATCATAACATGTGTATGGCGTGTTGGCGTGTTCCTGCAATGCAAAATCAGCAAGCAGAGGGAGGGAAGAAAGTGTCGGTGAGAAGCTTTTTCATTCCCGCGCGACACAGCAGCAGAGGCAAGCAGAGTGAAGCAAAGGCGGCACTTTGGAACCCGATGCGGTTATAAGCGCTTAGCAGAGCTTCAGCCACCCCGTAATCAGTCCTTAAAAAAAATACTCTGTCATTGAGGAGGTCAGGCTTGCCTTTCCAGAGAATTCCACACAAGGTCACAATGTGTGTTCACACTGTTGAAATGAGAATATATACAACACGGCAACACGGCATATTGTGACCTTCTGTGGAATCTCCTCAATCTGGCGATGCTGGAACCTGTCCTCAACAACACATGTAGTGATATTTATTCAGTTTGGACTGAACGTCGACAGTGTATTTTTTTAATAATGCAGTTATAAAAATGCTTCATGTATATATATATATATATATATATATATATATATATATATATTACATATAAAATGTTTTTATAATGCATTAATGCTTATTGTGCATTTTTAAGGTACCTGTATTCTGAAGTATGAGGCCATTTATGTGTGATGTGATCTTCACTGCATCTTGCCGACTGTCTTGTTTAACTTTATACTGAAGATCGTGAAAGCGTGAAAGCTTCATCTGCACTGTGTTCAAGATCTCGCACACAATGCAATGTGTCACATATACCCTCACTCCAAACAGTGTGTTTGATTTCAATACACCCCGTACTTAATGCAAGGATATTCTAGGATGACTTCCGTAGGCTGGACCGATGGCAGGCCCTGGAAGCTAGTACCAAACCAATCAGTCAATCAAATTTTATTTTGTCATAGCTAATGTCATTACACTCGAGATTGTCACAAAGCGCTGTACTATCCCATAGTGCATTTTCCAGAGGCAAATAAAAAAAAGCCAAAAGCCCAGGCCGACTGAGGAGTGGGGGGTGGCGAAAAAAAATCACGTGTTGTGTCAGGCCGTTAACGCGGCCCACCCCCCTGCAGACAGGCCGATGTTAAACTTAAACTCTGAATGCGTGACGCGCGGTAATGGCGGGTTCAGTTAAGGCGAGCTCGCCGGCGGCTGCGCGCCGTAGCGGGACTCGGCGATCGATGGGACGCTTCCAGGAAGGAGCGGAGGCTGCGGCCGCCCCGCATAAATCAGATGCACAAAGAACCCGCCGCTGCTGACTCGCACAAATCCACCCTCTCATCGGCACTCGGCCTTTGTGTGCGCTTTCTTTTTTTATTTACAATTATTTATATATTTCCTTTATATAAAAAATAAACTAAATCAAAATGGAAGCGATGGGTATTGTGGTATCTATTTAAAGCCTGCTCCGAGCCTCCGAGCCCCTGGAATGCTGAGGGCGGGTGATTTTTTTTACATTTTTCTTATAGGTTGTCTTCCAGTGCTATGTATGAGCTGGTTGCTTGGATCTTTGCCTTTTTGTCCTCAGCTGTCCTCCTGAAATGCATAATCTATATCCGCTCATGAAATCAGAATTTTAAACATACATTTAATATATGTCAGACTATGTTGTATATTCTTTATCAGTTATCATATCTTTCATGTATTTATTTGTAAGCATATTACAGTGTGGTATAGTATAGTATTTGCTATACAGTATGTACAACTGCATATACAAACAGAGTGATCATTGTAATCATATAAGCAGTATATTTCAACATGTATCTAATTACATTCATGTGTCATACAAAGGATGCTGACTTCCACAGGCTTGGCACCAGGTGCATTTGCTGATTGGATAATCACACAGCTGCTCTGCTTGAATCAGCAGAGTGTGTTTTCTGTGTGATTGTCACTTCTCTTGTCACTTGTGTGATTTCAATAAACTCCCTTTTCCCTTGTGCCACTGAGATCATGCAGCCAATCAGATCAATCATCCAACCATCAGTTGTGTCAGTTATCCAATCAGTAAGCTCGCAGGGCATCCAGGCTGAAGGGTCGGATTTTGTTGTCAGGCATACAGGCTGTAGTGAATTATATGTTTCGAGTTCGCTGTTTTGTAGCATATTGACATATTTACATTGACATGAGAGTGACCCCCCCCTCCCTGTTTTGGTTAAATCCCCCCCCAGCTGCGTCCATTACTCCTGCGAGGCCTTGGACTGCCAGGAGCCACAGGTGCGCAACGCAGAGGTCAGGTGCAGCGGGCCGGGGTACTTCAACGGGGTCCGCTGCACCATCACCTGCGACCGCGGCTACGTGCTGCAGATCCATCGCGACGATGACATCATCAAGACACAGGTACCGCATCGCCTCCCTTCCTGCTGGCAGACGTGCATATGCACACGGCGGTGAGCAGGCAGGGTGTAACGGTGAAAGTGTGGTCAGCACCCCCCCCCCTTAATCAGAATCTGAACATTTAATGCAGAACACATGAGAAAATAACCCAGGACCACAGACTTACCCACCTGAACTTGCACATCGTGACCCCCAGAGAGAACTCTCATTGGTCAATTCCACTTACACACACACGCACACACACACACACACACACACACACACACGCACACACACATGCACACAGACACACGCACACACACACAGACACACACACACAGACACACAGACACACACACACACACACACACACACACACACACACACACACACACACAGACACACAGACACACACATACACCACTGTGTTCCTGTGTGTTGGGGGGTTATGTAATAGCTCTATGCTGGGGGCCGGGGGGCACTGGGTTCAGTGCAGTTATGTAAGGTGAGGAGGCTTTTCATAATGCAGACAGGGTTTTACTTCAGCTGGCAGGAAACTCAGACAGGTTCAGCAATGTTTGGCATCCCTCTAAACAAACGGGATTTGCTAATAAAAAGGAGAGAGAGAGAGAGAGAGAGAGCGAGTCAGAGAGAGAGAGAGAGAGAGAGAGCGAGTCAGAGAGAGAGAGAGAGAGAGAGAGAGCGAGTCAGAGAGAGAGAGAGAGAGAGTCAGAGAGAGAGAGAGAGAGAGAGCAAGTCAGAGAGAGAGAGAGAGAGAGCGAGTCAGAGAGAGAGAGAGAGAGAGAGAGTCAGAGAGAGAGAGAGAGAGAGAGAGAGAGTCAGAGAGAGAGAGAGTGAAAGAAAGAACACTTTGTGTAGTAAGTTGTTCAGTTTTCATATTGTATGTATTCAATTTCTCACTCACTTGAAACTTAACATTTTTAAAAATGGGCCTGCAATAAATGGCAGCCTGCATTCAGCTGTGTTAATGTATTTCTTTTTAATTTGTTAATGTATTAGTTTACATTATTCTGAGAAAAAAAAAATGTAATTTTGATTGCAGGGATTTTCTTTCTGGGGCTTGTCCGGCTTGGACCCCATGCACTGCATCTAACAGCTTTTTCTCTGTTTGAACAGAAGCTGCACATTTATCATTTTTTTGCACATAAAGCATGAAACAAAAAGCTATCATACTGTTTGTCGGGCTCAAGTCCAGGGCTAAAAAGGGCTAAATGGCAAAACAGCATCACAACTGAATCAGCATCGCAGAAAATGATATGAAATAAAGAGATCTTGCGCAGGACTGAGGGAGGGTGTCAGAACGTGCTTTCAGAGACGGAGAGCAGGAAGGCATGCCGCCTTAGTCTGTGGCACAGGAAATCCTCTGGTTCTATAAAAGAGTTCCAGCGGTTCCATGTTTTCAGTTTTCACCACTATTCTTTACTGCCTTCAAATGTATCATTTCAATACACTGCAGTTGTTTTACTTGTTTATAATATCTGATAGAATTGAAATATTACATATTTTCATATCCGGTGTTGTTTGTACCTTTTTTCCCTTCTCTCGTCCTAAACTTGAAATCAGGAGTGTCCTCTAATAGAGTAACTGCAGCGTAGGCCATTATCTAAAATATGTGTAACAGCTGTAACTAAGGTAGAATGTGTGCTTCAGGAAGCCCCAGAAAGGATGTAGCTCTCAGTGCTACCTATAGAGGTACAGCTACAGGTAAAGGCGTGTGGCATGCCCCACCAACCTGTAACCTGGCAGATGGTATAGCTGCCCCTCCTTTTGTTCTGAAGTGCCCCAGGAATGCAGTCTTTGCCACGCTATTAAATCCAGTTTGAAGAGCCCTGAGCCAATAAAGAAGGGAACAGGAGGAAAACACGGGGCCCTGCTGTTGTTCTGAAGAGGGAGGAGCAGTCATGTTTCTCAGGTGGTGTCCCTGACTCCTCGTCCTTTCACTAGGCTGTGGGCCCCACCTCTTCTCAGGCAAGTCCACTTCCTCTCAGAAGCCTCAGCGATGGGAGGGAAAAAAAGAGAGAGAGAGAGGGAAAAATAGAGAGGACTGGAATTTTCTCCTCCTGTCCTGAAACAAGTGCAGAGAGATCAGTGCCTTCTCTTCTACACTGTCCATGGGCAACCTGATGAACTACAGTAGCAGGAGCAAAAAAAAAAACAAAAACTGCAATGCAATTTATTTTGATTATCATGTTGGTATCTCATTTGGTTATCAAAGCAATTGGCCTGTTCACAACTTGGTTCCATTGGTTACTGGAACTTCTTATCTGTCTTTTCTTCTTCCCCGGTGTTATAGAAAAAAAATCTTTTGAAGATATTTCATCTTTGAAAAATATGTTCTTCAATAATAAAATACATCTTCAAGA
The DNA here is from genome assembly GCF_013368585.1 of Megalops cyprinoides. NCBI lineage: Eukaryota > Metazoa > Chordata > Actinopteri > Elopiformes > Megalopidae > Megalops > Megalops cyprinoides. The sequence goes on along the minus strand of NC_050587.1, from coordinate 37,191,137 downwards.
GAGGAAATACACATTCTAATTGTAATATAATTATTCTTGAAATGAGAGAGCTATAATTGTGGTCACACTTAATATGGGTGATTTATGATTATGTATGATTAAGATGTTGATAAGTAGGAAAGCACCGTGTAACTGCTATGCAAATATACATTATTATGTAACGTGTGCAATTACATCAAAGGTTAGAATTGGGTTAGGGTTTCCGGCTGCAGGGTTGGGGTTTTCTTGCACTGGATTCAGTGCACTCTTCCACTTGTAATTAAGCAAGCTCCATCTTGCCTAATGACTATCCACAGCAGCTGTGGGCTGTTTTTGGACTGTAGAAGAACAACAGGTTCTTCACCAACCTTGGTGTCCTGCTTTCCTCGTTGGAGTCACACAGAGAGAGATAGCAACAGCAATTTCGCTCAGTCACACAAACAAATTTGCCATTGCTGTGTCTGGGAAGCTGTTGGATACGGGTATCAATTTAAATTTGCAGAGGAGACAAAGATTTTATCCACTGTAATCTGAAACAGAGTGCCGTGTTCAGTGTATGGGTCAAGTGGTGTGCTGAGAATGTCGACGTGATTTGCACTTGTGTACAAAATAAACCATGCAAGCAAGCACGCGAGAAGGCATGTGTGCACGCACACACACACGCACGCACGCGCGCACACACGCACGCACATACGCACGCAGACACACAGGCACGTACACAAATAGTGTTTTCCAGAAGATGGATTGGCACTACAGAGACTTCAGTGTCCCGGACTGGACAATAAAGCTTCATGTAATGCATTCTTGACAGTTGGCATGCGCAAATGTTGCAAGGCATGAATCCCGCCTCTGTCTGCCAAACAGGAAACACAGCAAATTTCTCCCACAATATCTTAAACCCTGGGAAATGCCATGACACAGCAAATATTAACGGTGACAGATTTCTAAAAGGCATCATTTTGCCTGTTTTTTTTTTTTTTGTTTTGTTTTTACTCTTTTCATTAGAAGTAATTGCATTTTATGCTGTGCCCTCCTGTTAGATGCGATTTTCCCACACATGCATGTTCCAGCTTATTCTGTATTTTGACAATTACCATACCAGTGCAGTACATTAGAATGCTAACGATAACAACAGTGGCACTGTAGCATAGTGGTGAAGAGCAGGGCTCATAAACAAGAGGTTGCTGGTTTGATTCCCTGATGGGGCACTGCTGCTATACCTTTGCAAGGTACTCAATGTGGAATTGCCTCAGTAATTATCCAGCTGTATAAATGGCTAAATTAAAAATTGTAACCTGCGTAAGGTGCTTTGGATAAGACCGTCTGCTAAATGAGAGTAATTTAACGATGCACAGCTCTCAGGTAGGTGATTTGTCCATCCAATGGTGGCATCCATGTGCTAGCTGTGAATTGTTTGAGAGTTGTTTTGAGTGTGGTAGGCTAAGAATAACCAGTGTAGCTGGAGGGGTATTTCAGTCCTGGTAGCATCAGAGCCTAAGCTGGCCTCTGAGCTCTGTCCTCTCACATACTGACACACTGACTGCTGCCTTGTGGGTCAATATGGTTGCCCTGAGCAGACCTGAGAATGAATCCTAACAGTGAACACTGTTAAGGCTGAGGTGTTTGATGTTGTGTCAGAAATATTGGTTTTTCTTAAGTTTGGGTCCCCTCCACGGTGATAACCATGTATCAATGTGTGCTTACATTGTAGTTACATTGTAGTTACACAGTCATACAGCTTACTTGGGCTACATGCAGTGTAATGAGTTATAAGTGTTGTAATTGGGACGAATGTTTATAAATGCGCTGTATTATATTTAAAAGCCATGAGGCAAAACACTTTTAGAATCAACAGTGGTGGGTGGTTAGGGGTAAAAACATTTGTAAACGGTTAAAAGAGTCCTTTTTTGTCCATGTCTACAAGAAATAAGCAACGAAGGAAATGAGACAGTCCAGCATATGGCTGGAAAGAGGTCGGACCTTGGAAGCAGATAGCCAGACAACAGCTGTGCATATTACAGTGCAGTATCTCCCCCATACCCAGAATTCCTCTGAATGGAAGTGATTATAAGATCAAAGCAGAGGACCGTTAGAAACTCAAGTTGATTCAAGTTGAAAATGTGATACTGTTGGTGCATTGTGTTACCCCCTATCCCCTCTCACCCACCCCCACCACCCAAAGGATATGGAAAGGAACTGATCTTTTTTCTTTTTATGTATGAGAGCAGAGATGGGTGAAGTATGTAATACATCTTTAATTCACTGTAGCATGCTTTTCGTGTCGGTATGGATGGAGAACAACACAAGAAATGCATGTTTAATTCAAGACATTCACCCCCTGCAGTGTCGGCGGAGGTTTTCCGCCAGACCTCTAAATCACATTACAGTGACCCAAAACAGGGCTGCTTCCAATAAAAGTAGGAGAAAAAAAAAACGAGGGGAAAAAGAAGGGAACTATTAAAAAAAAAAGGGAGCAGTTTCTGACTGTGTCTGGACTGCCTTTTATATACTGTTCCCTGCCGTTCTGCTGCGTTTCTGGGGTTCTGCGTTTCCTCCGAGGATGTAATACATTAATAAGGCTTTGAATTCCACAATTCCACCTTGTCTGCCTCCAGTGAGGGTAATAGATTTGTCTGTCTGGCATCAGAGGAGGTCTTTCCATGGAACACATAAGTTATAAAACGCTCAAGCGCCCTCCACATAGAATTACGTCTCACCCTACCCTGGGGTGTTTTTTTTTTCTGCACAGTGGCAAGTCGTAAACTAATGAAAACATTCTGTATTTACCCTCAAATTTGTCAGTTTTGCAAATTTTGTAACTAGATGATTCCTTCGTTTAGTGGCAAGAGGCAGTGGAAGAGCACCTCATTGCTCCCTGAAAAAAATAAAAGAGCTCATAGCTCTAAAATTGTATCATTCAACTGGTACAATTTACACAGAAATTTTTATCTCAGGGCTAAACTATTAATGGTGACATTCCAAATCAGAATAGCATGGCACTGTCACTTATGACATTGACACAGCACAGGCTGTAGCAGCCAATATCACCTGGCATAAGGGTTTATGAAGTGCTTACATAGCACATATGAAGGTTATTAAAAGTACATAAGTTATGAAATCTTATGTAGGGCACTGTTGCAATGTTACTGTCACTGATGGATTGACGGGTGGAATTTGAGAAAGCTAGTGCCAATATTGATTCAAAAACAAGTGAGAGAAGCAGAGGTAGCAGAGAGGACCTGAGAGAGAGAGAGTGTGTGTGTGTGTGTGTGTGAGAGAGAGAGAGAGAGAGAGCAAGAGAGTGAGAGATTGAGAGAATGGGAGAATTATTGGGACTGTGAGAACATTGTGAGAACACTGAACCTATGGGAGATTGAAAGACAAAGAGAGAACATACAGATGGATGGATGTATAAGGAGACAGACAGACAGACAGACAGACAGAGACAGGCAGGCAGACAGACAGACAGACAGACAGACAGACAGACAGACAGGCAGGCAGGCAGGCAGGCAGGCAGGCAGGCAGGCAGGCAGACAGACAGGCAGGCAGACAGGCAGCGTGAGAGAGAGGAACACAGAGTGAGCGTGCTGTGCGTCTCCCCTTCCTTTGCAGTCGGACTCCACCGTCACCATCACGTGCGCCGACGGCAAGTGGAACAAGCAGGTGTCGTGCGAGCCGGTAGACTGCGGCATACCGGACAAGTACCACGCTCACCCCGCCCTCTTCCACTTCCCCGAGGGAACCACCTACGGCAAGAGGTGCACCTTCCAGTGCAAGGAGCCTGCTCAGCTCGTAGGTGAGGGGGCGGTCCCGAACCCAGGGAGGGGGCATGACTGGCTGTCTCCTGCTGATGTGCGGGCGAGTTTGGCATTTCCTGTTGCCATTGTACGCTGCAATAAAAAAGAACCTGATGCCTCAGCACACGGTTAATTATTTGCATTTAAACCCCCAGTGAAATTGTTTTTTTTTTTTACACTAATAAACATTGCATATTTCCCCCAAATGAACAGCTTACAGACGGCCGCATACCTGGATACCCTCCAGATTCGGTCTTAATGCAGAAACGCGGGACATTTTTTAGGGAATTGGTCTTGGCTGCAGGTTGGAGTTCCCTGAGCAAGGTGGTTAACCTGAATTTCTCCAGTTAAAATCCATCAGCGTAAATGGACGTGCAAAACTCAGTGCGCGCAGTCTGCACCCGCCACGGGGGTGTCTTGCCGAGCGAACATGCAGTGATTCATTAGCGGTTGGCCGGTGGTGACAGGCGAGGGCGGCGCTTTCTGCGCGGGGATCTGCGAACGCTTACATGGTGAAAAAGAGAACGTGTGTGGAGTCAGCTGTGAGCAGAGGTGGTTTCTCTGAGAGCTAACAGTAATCAGGGCCATGTGTCGGTGGGCTCATTTTCTGTGGTGTGTCTGTCTCCCTTTGCCCCCCCGTCCCCCCAGGCACGAACAACACCCTGACGTGCATGGAGGACGGGCTGTGGTCCTTCCCCGAGGCCCTTTGTGAGCTCCGGTGCCCCGCCCCCCCGCCTGTCCCCAACGCCGTGCTGCAGACCAAACGCTGCAACGCCACGGGGTTAAAGGTCGGCTCCCTCTGCAAGTACAAGTGCCAGCCGGGCTACCACGTTGCCAACAAACCCAAGAGGTGCGAGGCGGGGCGCCCCCTACTGTCCGCACCGCGGAATGTGTCACTGTTTTTTACATCGCATGTGTGATCCCATGTTTCTAAAGTTGGCAAATGCCTCACTGAGATGAAAAAAAATGTGAAAATGCTGGATAGTATATACAGAATATATTTAAAAAATATCAGTCATTGCCTTTGTGATGTGAATATATTGTTGCATATAGTTTAGTATTGAAATGCATTCTGCAAAATAGACATAAAATTGGATGTATTAACATAAATCATATATCTGACTATATGTTTATATATGTTCCTTTTTTGGGAGGGGTACTTTTTGGGGTGGTGTTTGAAGAGTGGGTGGTCATTTCCCCGCAAAAGACTAAGCAACTTGAATTTAGTCCAATGGGAGGCACTTTTTCTCTGATTAATTTTTCATTGGGCTTAAAACCACCCTAGTGCAATTGTTGAACTTGTGAAGTGATGAAGACATAAGCAAAAACATCAAAAATGAAAATACATTTTAAAAAGTGCATAAATCATTCATATTGGAGTGCTTCCCATTGGACTAATTTCAGACTCCTAAGCATATTCCTCCATGTCTCTCTCTGTCTATATAACAGTAATGTTCTCCACAGTGTAGCAGTGAAGCCCACATTGTGTCTCCATACAGGCTTAAAGCTCATCTTCAGTTTAAAACTGATCCCCTGTAATGACTCCTCCTGGTTTATAGCTGACCCCCCCTAAAGTCCCCCTGGTTTAATGCCAACCCCCTTAATTTCTCCCCTGATTTAAAGCTGACCCCCTGAAGTCCTCCCAGTACAAAGGTGACCCCCCCCCCCCCCCCAAGTTTAAAGGTGGCTCCCTTACTCACCCCCTGGTTTAAGTCTGACCCTCCTAATATCCCTCCTTGTTTAAAGCTGACCCCATTAATGCCCTCACTGGTTTAGAGCTACCCCGCCCCCACCCCCCCCCGAAAAAAAAACAAAAAACGACCCGGTTTAGAGCTGACCCCCCTAAAGTTGCCCCCGTTTAAGGCTAACTTCCCTAATGTCCCCCCTTGTTGAAAGCTGACCCCCACCTAAAGTCCCCCCCCAAGTTTAAAGCTGACCCCATCTAGTCCCCCTCTTACGCCCGTCCCTCTGCTCTGCCTCCAGACGGGCGTTTAAGCGGCAGTGCACGGAGGACGGCAGCTGGCTGGAGGGCTCGTGCCAGCCGGTGACCTGTGACCCCCCTCCCGCCATCTTCCACGGCGTGTACCACTGCACCAACGGCTTCCGCTTCGACAGCGAGTGCTGGATCGACTGCGGCGGCGTTGGCGGTGGCGGTGTTAGCGGCGGCGGCGGCGTCAGCGGCGGGGACCACACGGCGAGGCCACACGCTCCATGCAGGCAGGTGTGTCTCTCCCCTTGTCCCTCATCCTCAAGGACAGGGGCGGCAGTGTAGCGTGATGGTTAAGGAGCAGGACTCGTAACTGAAAGGTTGCCAGTTCGATTCCCCACAGGGCACTACTGCTGTACCCTTGGGCGAAGTACCTAACCCTCAATTCCTTCAGTAAATATCCAGCTGTATAAATGGATAACATTGTCTCTGCCTGTTCTCTGTCTTGCATCCTTTTTTTCCCTGAATATTCATCCATAGTCTTTCTCTCTCTGTCTCTGATTTTTTCCCCATGTTCACTCTCTCTTCTCTTGTTTTCTTCCTCTTTGTCTCCCATTCACTTGTCTTTGAATATTCATTCATATTCTTTCTTCCTTTCTCTATCTCTCTCTTTTTCCATGTCTTCCTCATGTTTTCTCTCTCCCTTTTCGCTGTCTTTGTCTCACTGTCTTTCCTTAAGTCCAACAGAGTGATGATAAATGCTAATGGTGCCGCTCCCAGCCCTGCACTTGCTAACTCAACAGCCATTACCAGTCTGATTTATAAGCTCTCTCTGTGTCCACCAGAATTCCCTGGGTTTTGCTGACTCATACAACCACCTTTGGTGTCCTTTTAGTCCCATTGAGCTTGATTGAGGGTTCACTGTGTAAGCTAGTGTGGATAAAAGCATCTGCCAAATGACAGTAATGTTCAGTTAGCGCTGGCAATCAGGCACTGTTTAACGCTTTTAACCGTTTAACTGGCGCTCTAATACTGTGTCAGCTGTTTAACAGTTGAAGGTGTGAGCATGGGCAAGTGTCACCCTATGACTGGATATTAGCATTACCGTGGATATTGATGTTAACAGAGATGTGTGGTTTCAGGGCCCCTCTGCCAACGTGATCCGATGCAAGAAGGATGGGACATGGACCGGGTCCTTCCAGATGTGCCCTCAGGTGAAGGGGCGGTGTTCCCTCCCTCGAAACCTGAACCCCAACGTCCGGGTCATCTGCAAGAAAGGACACGAAATAGGTCTGCATGTCGGTAGCGGGGGATCCATGTTCATAGATGGAAACACTTCACGGATTAAGACACGTGAGCAATGCTGATTGGCTAGGCTAGACCATGTGACCCGTTCTTTTCTTTGCCTGGTTTTCCTGTAGGCGCAGAGTGCGAGCTCTCTTGTAAGGACAGGAATAACAATGTCGTCATTCTGCCTAGCAACATGACCTCTGATCTCCTAAAGACACAGCACTGGATGAACCCACCCAAAATCAAGGTTTGTACACTTTTTATGTTTCATGTGTGTTCAAGGTGTGTCTTTTATAGTTACATATGTACTATAGCTCTGTTGTGTGAAGGAATAGATCAATACCTTCTGCTAGCTAACTAAATGAAGTGTGGTGACATGGTATTTTGGTAAAGCCATTGGAATGAGGGACAGTACGCTCATTTCAAGTTTGTGAATGCTTTCATTTGAATCTTTGGAAAAGAAAAGGTCCAACTATTTCCATAGGGATTTATGTCTTTCTTAAGGGAGGAGAAATTGCAGAAAAAAATAAAATTAAAAAAAAAAATCCTGGGAAAGAGTTAAGCTTTCATAAATATGACCTGATATTTGACGAGTGCTGGATATGTCCAAACAAGAACTTTCACAGGATTCCAGTGACTGAAGCTCCCTTAGTTGCCCTGGGAAAGCTTGAAAGTGGTTCCAGGCACCTTCTGACACCTGAATGTAAAAAAAAAAAAAAGAGTTGTTTTGGTAAAAGAGCGATGCCGTTTAGAGAAAGGCTCAAAGCAAACCAGTTTTTCACTAAAATTAAGGAAAGTTCCAGTAACAGCCAAAGGAAACCAACGCGAGGACAGAAGGAAGGGAAAGCACACGACTACACTGGTTAAATGCAATAATTTGTCTATTATCAGTGTCAGCCATATACCCGCCTTTGCAATTACCCCCCAATGGAAAAAGAGGGTACAATTACAATAATCACTGAACTCATGTGAACCACAGCACTGAGGAAGCCAAGTTGTAAAAGTTTAAAAAAAAAACAACAAAAAAAAGCCTAAAGCGTTCTTTGTAATTACTATAATTTTTAAAATAACCCTGTTACAAGTAATGATAACTTTTGGATTCAAGTGTACACGTCAAAAATGTTTTATTGATACCACAGTGATGGCTCTATTGGCAGCATGCTGATTCTTTTAAGACCTGTTCGTTTGAACGTTTAAGACTGTTCATAGTTTCCCTTGCCGTTCTCCATCAACCTACACATCTGCTGCAGGCAATAAGAGCACGAAACTAGTTTTTTTACTTTCCCCAAAAAGTCAAGAAGTATTTGAAAGCAGCTCCTGAGTGGTTCAGTTGGTAAGGGAGTTCCTCTTGAGTGCACCCTGGGTTCGAGGGAGTGGCTAAATAAATTGGAATTCTGCCACTGTGGATGGATAGGTCAGTTGGGGTTTCCTCATTTCACCGTTCTTAGGAATCATTGGGAGTATTCATTCAGCTTGGATGGATGCACTTCTGTTCTTTCATGCCGCAAGTCGCTCTGGATAAGAGTGTCTGTCTGCTAAATGCATGTAATGTAATGCATGCAATCATGTGAATCATCAGCTGCCTGCAAGCTCGTCAGACGCTGTCAGTGGAGTAGTGCCCATCCCCCAGTTGACGCTAGCTTTACTGTGGTCCACTGCATGTGTGAATTGTAGAGCAAGTGTATTGGAGGATAGCGTTCGTCTAGCTTTGGTGCTTGATTTCAGAGATTGTCCTGGCGAGAAGACCTGGTGATTTCAAACAGGGTTGCAAAAAAGAGGGGAAAAAAGGCATGAAAAGAGGAGCATTTAAAAAGCAGCCCCAGGGAAGGTGTTCACTGGGATGCACCAGTCACCCCGTCCTTACTGGGCTCACACGTAAATGCTTTTTTTAAGTCCAAACAAGCTCTTTCCCTGGGTTTTGAGTGTTGATAAAGCCACCCTGGGTGCTCCGTGAAATCGCTGGCTCACGCCGAGCGTGAGGAGACTCTCAGCGTGGATCAGCCCATGCCGAGTCAGCAATCCCTGTCAGGAAATGAAGGGATAAATATGTAAACTGCCGAACCGATTGGTGATTTATTTTCCAAGGTAACTCTAGCCAAGCAGCAGAGGAAAAGGAGAGGAAATCGATGGGGATGGGGGGGGGGGGGATGTAGGGGTGAGGGGTGGGCGGGGGGATTTGCGGAATGTTCCAGAGGGTCGAGGCGAAATTGATTGGAGTCCTAATCGCTATTTGCTGGCAGCCTGCAAGTCCTTGCTTTGGCGGTAGGTGCAGATGCAATCCGAGGCACCTGTTCCTCCAGGCTGCACTGCAAAGAGACCTCCCGTTTTTGGGCGGGGGAGGGGCGGGGAGGCAGAATAGAAGAGAGAATGGAATGTTCATTTCTCTGATTCACTTTCTCAATTTGTTTGGACAGAGTAGAACAGAAAGAAGCTTGAGTTTTGTCTGCCCCAAGTGCTCTAGCCTCTTCACACTGCTCAAAGACACATGTGCATGTGTGTGCGTGAGTGCGTGCATGTGTGTGCGTGAGTGCGTGCATGTGTGTGCGTGAGTGCGTGCATGCATGCGTGCGTGTGTATGTGTCTGTATATGCCCTGCAATGGACTAATATCCCATTCAGTCTACCGTATTCCCCTTTTGTCTCCTGCATGGCCCTACTGAAAGACATTTCCAGCACAGGGACCCTTGGATAAGGGTTTATCCAGGGGCACGAATATTGCCTCAAAACTTAGCCTGTGTATGATTCACTTAAAGTCACTTGCGGTGTTAAAGGGTGGACGATTGGTGGGCGTTACCAAATGGTGATGCCGTTGGTAAACATTGGTGAAATACAGAATAAAGAGGCGCCTGAATTCCTTCATTTTACATTGATGAAGAACAGATCTGTAGAACCGTAATAAAGATGGTCTCCGCTGTTGGATCCATGTATGTACATAGGCATCACTCTGTCCCAGTGAGAGCAGCATGTAGCACCCGTCTGTTGGTATGTGTCACTCTCTCAGGTGATCTCTCATTGCCATTTCGTTTCTCTCGTATTGATTTGCTGGTGGGGAATTAATTGAAAAATGTAGATTGCAGTGCGTCGAATGTGACTGGGACTCTCGCGCTGTGACTTCATGGAGAGGTGGTTGTGGCCTGACTCTGTGTTCGGCTGCGGGGTGTCAATAGGGGCTTGTTTACTTTCCCCATCCATCAGTTTTGGGGATGCATTTGGGTACCCCAGCTCACACGCACCTCGCCCCCCTTCCTGATTCCTGAGAATGCTCACGGTACGCCGCATCTTCGGAAAGACCCAGCTTGTTTCAAAAGGACGCTAATAAAAAGCCACTTTGGGCCTCGGTCCAACTGAACACTTTCCCTGGGTTCGTGTTTCAAGCTCCTGTTGTGTCAGGGGAAAAAAAACAAAAACAAAATGATCCCAGTACAGGTAACCTCAGAGGTCGATGCGCTAGACGCCAGGACAGCCTCAGACGGCACAGGGTTTCAGAGGGACTGTGAGGGACAAGTTAGGCAAAGTTTAGCTTAGTCTAGCTTAGGGTTTAGCCTTTGTGTAAGCAGTGTAGCATAGTGGTTAAAGAGTAGGACTTATAACTGAAAGGTTGCCGGTTCAATTCCCCCTTGGGGCACTGCTGCTGTGCCTTTTGGCACGGTAGTTAACCCACAAAAGCCTCAGTAGATATCCAGCTGTATAAATGGATAACATTGGAAAAAAAAAAAACTGTAACTGATGTAAGTCGCTCTGGATAAGTATACCTGCTAAATGCCAATAATGTAATGTAAACAACTGGCCTTATGTGTCTTGTGGATGTGCGTGGACACATAAGTCTCTGAGAGCAGGGGTCTCATCCCCACACACCACCCTGCAGCTCTGGGACACGGTGTACAGCCACTGCTTCAATAGGCCCGTGTGTTCTTCTCCATTTCACGCGTATGAATCGTTAAAAATTATAGACGGCACGCAGCACGTCCTGTGGAAATCCTTCATGTAGGCGCTACATTTCCTGAGGCCACTGTCTCTCTCCCCGCGAATAAACACCCCGACCGGGTCCAAAGCTGTCCACCCGAGCGGCATGTCAATTCACAGCGCCGTTCAGGGCGCGCAGGCTTGGAAAGAATGAATCCCAGCCAGGTTGGACCCTTAATGCCTTTACTGTTACATTCAGGTCTCTGTTTATGGCCTCGGATGTGTTGAGGTGATGTGGACACCTCGTGTTTATCAATCAAAATTGGCACTCAATATATTTCACGTGTACATAAGTAAAATTTATTGCACAGTATACTGTATGGCTTAAACTGCATATGTGAAGATGGTGATTGATAGCATATTCAAAGCAGTATACTCTTATGTATTCAAATATATGCATTGTATTTTTCTGTTTTAACATGTATTGACATATATTACGCAAAGACAGACTCTTGTCTTCTCCGCAGATGGAGACGTTGGTTTTACAAGAGGGACAGAACATTCGAACAGTATTAGATTTTTAATTGATTTTCTAACCATTTAATGCTTGGTGAAAGAAACAGTGTTGCGCAGGGTGCAGGCATGAGGTATTTTCTCTTTAGTTTTCATTTTGCAAGCCAGCAAAGCTGCGTGGAAGAGGAAAAGAAGGGAGAGGTGGTGGGTGCTTTTCTGCTCTCCTCTCCCTGTGAGAATTCCTTTCATCGCTGGTCTGAGGAGACGTCTCTCACACGTGACTGCCCGTGATATCAGAGATGCCATGTTAACATAGGGCAGCCGGAGCATGTGCCAGGTGTAGGCCTGGGCAAAGTCTTTAAGACGTATCACAGATATGGGATCATTAGAAACAGGGAAAAGTGACATTGATGATATATAAATGGTTTCTGTAATAATCATTATTGGATGTGGAAGCATGCTGGCAATGGTAATGATGTTGATGACGATAACACTAATGATAATACTCACAACAATGATGGTGATGGTGATGATGATAAATTGCTGGGTCTCCACAAAGAGTATTGTTTGTGCAGTGATGATAAAGGTAGAAGTGATGACATGGATCGTAGTGATGATGATGATGATGATGATGATGATGATGATGGTGGCAGCAGTGTAGCATAGTAGTAGGGTGCAGGGCTAGTAACTAAAAGGTTGCCGGGTTGAGTCACCGCTGGGGCACTGCCATTGTACTCTTGGGCATGGTACTTAACCCAAATTGCCTCAGTAAATATAAAGCTGTATATGTAAAACTGTCACCTATGTAAGTCTCTCTGGATAAGAGCATCTGCTAAATCACAGCTATGTAATTATGGCGAAGGTGATGGTGACGAGGCCTCTGCATGCAGAAGGTGTTCTGTGCAATGATGAAGAGATGTGGATGATGATGATGATGATGATGATGGTGATGAAGATGATGATAATGGTGACGGGGCCTTTGCACTGTCTTGTCTCCCCACAGAGTATTGTCTGTACCATGGGGCTGAAGTGGTATCCCCACCCTGAGGAGCTCCACTGCATTAAAGGCTGTGAGGTAAAACTCCAGCTCCACTACAAATCCCACAAGTGACTCCATGCATTAACAGCTCTCTGAGTGCAGAAATGCTTTCTACTGCCAGGGAATCATAGCTAATTTCCAACTGCACTCATGGATTCTGTAGAAAACATGTTTAAGTCCGTCTTATTATATCCATTTTAAAACTTCAGTCTGCTTTTGCTTCTTCATATTCTTCTTCTTCTTCATATTCTTCCTTTTGCTTCTTCTTCTTTATTATTATTACTGGATTCCTCTGTCTTACTGTCCCCCCCCCCCCCCCCCCATCCAGCCTTTCATGGGTGATAATTACTGCGACGCCGTCAACAACCGAGCCTTCTGTAATTACGACGGAGGGGACTGCTGCCACTCCACCGTCAAGACCAAAAAGGTAAGAGGGACCTTGTGAATGCCATGGATTTCCCAAAAAAATGCCATTGTCAAGCATGTATGTGATATGTAATCATACAATCATCATTATAAGTGAACCAGTTTATTGGAAGGTTTTCAGGCACAGTAGTATTAGGTTCGGAATACGTAATGTGTAACTAAAAGTAGCTTTACGTTCTTATATATTCTACAAGGGCATCTGCTAAGTAAATCAATAGCATATCATTAGGTTGATGCTGGAGGTTGTACAGTGCATATCTACTTGTAATCAGATCTCTTTATTTGTCATCATATTCTGTGTATGTAAGTACATATACATGCATAAGGTAGGATATGGATATGGTGTAGAGTCAGTAATTCATACTCGGTCATTCATTTGGTGGACGGCCTTATCCAGAACCAATGAAATGCACGTAGCACATTTCTCATAAGGCATCCAGCCAATGGCAGCAATATAGGCAAGCCACCAATCAGATGCAAGCATTTATGCAGGTCCATAGTACAGCACTCAAACTAAAGTTGAAAGTAAAAAAAAAATTGCATGTGTTCCTTCTGTGTGAATTGTTGGTCATCGACTTCCAAATAAGCGCAACTGGAATTTACGGTCCCCTGCGGTCCTTTCCTCTGCCTGTACGAGATTGCGTTTAAAGTCCTGTCTTTCGTCAGGGAGGTTTGAGCATGCACTCGCTCACTCTTACCCTCCCTCTGTTTTCCATGGCTGCTCCTCTTACACTTCCTGGAATTTCACAGCTCGCTGCGTTTCGCATCGTTTATGACTCTCGCTGACCTTATGTATTTCGTAAAATAATCTGAGATTGATTGCGGACAAAAAAAAAATATAAAAAAACCCACGTTCTTATCCAGCAAATCTGTCCTGGCAGACTCCGACGAAGTAATCGTATAGTCCACTAAAACGGGTCGTCTCACTCCAATGCCAAGTGCAGGAAAATTTCATGGTACAGTAGACGCCGCAGTCAGAATTCGGTCCAAACTGTGACGCATGAGTCAATTCTCAGCTCTGGTCCTGCTGGTGATGGATGCTAGACACCTGGTTCTACTCCAGTGGGGGCCTGTCGTCTGTGTTGGGCTGGTGATTTGTCATTGATGGAGGGGTCAAAGTTCACATTTCACAGGGGTCTGAGTCATAGGCCTGAAGACCGGAGAATGTTGGTGACTCATCCATGTTATTTGAGTAACAGAATGATAGTATGGGCTTAATGCAGGAGCCCGTCGAGCCCGTCGTTTGGGTTTTGAGGGTCAGCCACTTGCAGGTGTGTGTTTATCAGTGATCTTTGTTATTGTTTGTTAAGAGGAGGGAAAGCTTCCTTAAAGCTAATTTGTGTGTGAGACAGAGACAGAAAGAGACAGCAGGAGAATGAGAGAGTATATTTTGCTGAAAGATGACCTTCAGTTACACACACACAGACTCTCTCTCTCTCTCTCTCTCACACGCACACACGCACACACACACACACACAGAGACTCTCTCTCTCTCTCTCTCTCTCACACGCACACACGCATACACACGCCTGTACCCAATGTGAAATGAATTGTTTTGAAGTGCCTCAGCAGTGCATTTTTTGCTATGTTATTAAATCACGTTTGGACTGAACTGAAGCAGGAAAGCAGGGGGCAGGAGACAAACCTGGGGGCCCTGCTGCTGTTTTGAACAGGGTGGGGGGGTCTTGTGCCTCAGGGTGGGGTCCCTGATTCTTCACCCTGTCATGGAGCTTGCATCAGGCCGTGGGCCCCACCCCCCATCATGCAAGACCGCTTCCTCCCAGAATCCTCAGTGCAGAGTGATATTACACCTGGCATTGCAAACATTAGAATACTGTAAAAGAATATGATAAAGTCTGACGATGACAACAAGCAGATCAGCCACTGAAGCTCGTCACTTCACCTGCAGTGTGCTTATTACTGTGTCAAGCCTGGTCTTCAACACCACAGGTTTCTCTCTTTCCACAGTAGGTCCTGCTAGGCTATTCCATGCGTGAATAGCTCACTGTGTGAAAAAAAATATTTCCTGGTGTCAGTGTGAAATTTACCTTGCGCTAATTCCCACCTATGTTTTCTTGTTCTGCTGACAGAACTCAGCTTGAAAAAAGCTTCTGTAATCCACTTTTTACGAACCCATCCCAAAAAATAAAAAAAAACAAAGTCAAACCCACCATAATGCTCCATTTGCAGAGACTAAAGAGATTAAGCATCTTAAGAACTTCGTGTTCATTTTTTTCCTGCTCTCCATACAGTATACCCACAGGTATTTTCTCAGTGCTGAGAAGCAGAGAGCTAATGGTGAATTTACTCTGTAGTCTCTGTCCAGTGCTTTTGATCCAGGATCAGTTTCTCTTACCCTTATTCTAACTCCTGTCCCAGAAATAAAACTGATCTGAGGGCAGTGCTGTGGGTGTGATCGTTGTAGGTGTGAGAGCAGGGAAAATGCCCTGTCTGAGGAAATCTCATCAATCATCTGGCACATGTTGGGAAACCGAGAAGCCTCTCGGTGACGTTCAGGCTTCTCATACACACCGTGTTTGCTCCACGACCACAAAGACACTCCCTTTCCCCCGGCTGGATGGGGAATGTTTAGATTGTTTTTTTTTTTCTCTCCCTTTGCTGGGGCCTGCGCTCATCATTTTAAATTGCTGTGTCCCTCTGTTGCTGGCTTTGCAGAGGCACTCAAATATCATTGCCTCCTGAAGCTGCAGCTGAAATAAAACTCGAACACATGCTGCTCAGCAGCTGCGACTACTTTTAATTGAATCGTTTGGCGGCCTTTTCGCCCCCCTTGTGGGGAGATGAGGAACTGCGCTTTGTTGCTCGCTCGGACCGTCAGTCTGACGGTGAATGAGGAGCTGTACAGCTTCCTCCAGCCACAGCCAAACAACAGCAAAAACCCCCCCCCTGAAAATCCCAGTAAAATAAACACAACAACCCGGCGCTTGAGAGCTATTGCTCAATCGCATTGTTTTGATCGTCCAGCCCGTGCCCTCCTCCAGGAAGCTGGTCCTGATTGAGCAGTTATCTAACCACTCAAGGGGGATGACTGGGCTTCCAGTAAGACGGGGGGAGCAGAGAGCGCCGCCCACCCCGCTGCCGTACCTCCCGGCCTTACACGTCTCCGCTTTATCATGCAGATCCAACATGGAGGTCTAGGGTTTCAGTCCTAAGCTTTCTGGGAAGGTGTCAGTGTTTGAAATGGGTTCCCCAGAGAGAGGGACGGCGTGGACGTTTAGTTACATGTGCACCAAGCACACGCTAACCCAGTGAGCCTCGAGTGAGCGTCTCTTTCTCGTACTGCAGTCTTGTGTCTTATAAGGGGGCAGCTGTGATGGAGGACCTCTGTATCCCCACCCCCTCAATTCCTATTGCATGTCAATGAGACATAAACTCTGTATTGTCACCATATGTAAAATGGTCACCAAGTCACATATGTAAGTGCCTTGCAAACTATGTAATAAGCTATATACGTTACGCTGCATAAAATACTGTAGTTTTTGGGACATTTACTCCTGCACGTTGCATGTTGTGAAAATTTTCCATTGATTTTGTCATTCTTTATTGATGACGTCATTATTGGCATGTCCTCCAATGCATGTTTGAAGCGCGTTGAAATGTTGGCGTGACGGCCGTTATATGCTCGGCTCCTGATGAGAACAGGACATTGCTAGATGTTGTTTTTTTTTTCCTTCCCCTCCGCCCGCTCCTGTGAAACAGTGGGATTGCAGAGCTGTCTGGAACGCAGGAGAAGCTGTCAGCTGTAAAACGGTACCCCGTAGCCCCGAGGTGACGCAGGCAGGGCTTCCAGTAACACATGTGCGGCTCTATGATTTAATTGTCCGCAGGGATGTCGGATGTGGCAGCCCCCACAGTGCACTCTGAAAGCCTGTAATTACATGTCCTCCTCGGAGCCTCGGGCGGGGTTAGAGTGGGGGCGGGGCTATGTTATATGGTGGGCGTGGTTACTGCCTGGGGGTGGGGGTGTCCCTTTGCTTGGAGGGGCAGGTAGGGGATGGGTGGGGGTGGAGGGTTGCCCTTTTTGTTCAGGAGGGCAGTCATTCCCCAGCTGATCTGTCTCTCATTACGCCCTGCTTAAATTGCCAGGAATATGTTAGTGGCTGCTGCTCCAGGCACCAATTCTCACTTAATCTCGTCCTTACTGATCAATGGTGCCTGTTACATCTGCCTTTGGGAACATAGTCACATGTGGAAAAAATGGCACAACAGAAAATCTAAAATATATGGAATGTGTATCTTAACATAATATAAACTGCACACGTTGCAAGGATAGTATTATCACATTCCTTAATTACATATTTATTTAGAAAATATGTGCAAAAAATTAGTGACGTGAAATTGATGGATCTGTGACATTGGTAGAAGAGGACTGAGAAAGGCATTAAAGACTCTTCACCAGGCTTTGAAAGGGTCCTACCTCATCCCTGAACATGCCTTCAGAGCCCAGCCCAACTCTGCAGACAGATTCTTAAGGCGTCGTTTTAAGGCAACCCCAAAGAAACAACAGGAGTTTGGAAAAGACATTTGAAAACAAGCTTCTGCACACCTTATTCATGGCCTGAACTTGATAGGTGTTATCCTAAAACAGACAGCTGTCACTGAAAATACTAGAAAAGAAGACCTTGCTGAATGCTTCAGACTTTAAACTGTACTGGTTTTTTGCCAGAGTTTTAGCGTCTGTACAGCATATTTGGTGTGTCACAGTCATTAACAGTGATTACGAGGCTTTGGTAACACTTTATATGAGGCTGACATTTGAGCATGGTATTACAGTGTAGTTAAACGTGTAATTACTGTGCAATTGCAAGTAAGTGCTGTGTCACTACTATGGGCTGTCACATTTTCGCATATAATACGTTGTGTAATTAAATGTAGGAGTGGCTCTTGGTTTGAGGTTAGGGCTAAAGCTCATTTGGTGTTAGATTTAGGGTTTAGAGGGGTTGACTTGGAGTGAAGAGTGAGGGGTAGGGTTGGGGTTTGGTGGTTTGGTGGTATGGTCAGGATGTGGAAGAAGGCAAGGTTTATTCAATAAACCTGTTCATTACGCTGACCTCACAAACATGTTCCCCATTTCTCAGTACGCGATCGTTCGAATAATGCGCCGTTGTGCGCCACTTCCTAAATTACATCATTATAACTGGAGCGAAGGCCAGTTAGCACACATGTCAGTGTGCCGCCCGTGCCTTTGCTTTATTTTGCCTGAGGTGACCTTTATGTTCTCTTTTTTACTGTATTTGTGGAGCTGTCGCGCTGCGGAGGTGGGTTTGTAGACGTTTCGGTGTCTGGGCTGAGCAGGGCAGAGCGGCGGGCGGCCCCGCCCGTAAAGCAAAGCTCAGCTGCTCCGTCTCGCCTCGCTGACGTTTTCAATCAAAACCCGACCCAAAACAAAACAAGGAGGGTGACGCGCGTGTGCCGAATCTCACCTGTCTTTGATTTTCCTCGAGAACAGACGGTCCTGTACGAGCCCTGGGGAAGGGGAGGAGGAAAAAAAAACCTGAACGGAAATGAACAATGAAAGAGAGTGACATTTTTACAGTTGGTCCACTCAAAGCCCATCACCCCTCACCCCTCACCTGTTACCCCTCACTGGTCACCCCTCGACCGTTACCCCACACTGGTCACCCCTGACCCGTCACTTACACAGCTATGCCCGCTGTTTGAATTTCGCCTTTGTGGGAAGCTCGTGCCGACGCTCGAATCACAGAGTCTCCCCATCCTATGTTTTTTGTACCCTGTATGGTGCACTCTTTGCCGCTGAATGATTTTTTTTCCCCCATGTGACCTTTGCAGCAGAAAGGAGACGTGGGAAAACAAGGATCTCAAAAAGCATGCCAGGTAACAAAAAGGTGTAAAAAAGGCCAATCTTTTGATAAGTGGAATTAATTATTAATTATGATTAATTTACACAAACAAAACATGGAGCCTACTTACCAGGGCCTGACTATGACTCGGAACAGAGGGAGACAATGCAGCCGTACCTGTACAGACAGAGAGGCTATGTCTCACAGAGTGTCCCATCAGAGTGACATCCATCTCTTGACCTTTGACCTTTCAGTTACACAAACAGGTAGAATGAACCTGTGGGGTAGTAAGTGCGGAAAGAGACGGAGAACCTTTTCTTGTGTACTCTGTGAACCCAGCTGCTGCTCTGAGCGGACACGGATGGATGTGTGACGCCGATAGATTAGCTGTGACAGTGTCAGATTGATTCACCAGTTGAAACTGACAGCACTTGGCGTTGTGACATGATTTGACCCTGCCTTGAACTGAATGTGTCTTTTCCTTGATTTACGTTACTTATCTAACCATTTATTTAGCCAGCAGGGGCAACTGAGAGCTGGTTACAGTTTCCTTCACACAAACCGGGAGAGTGGTGAATTCGGGAGGCTTAATAGGGTCATGAGAATGTTAGGTTGCCGGATTGAGGGAGTTTGGGATTTTTGGCCAGGACACCAGGGATATTTACCCATAATTCATCTCTAGAGTGGAGGCTGTAGTGGGGTGGTCTGTGCTGTTTACCCATAATTCACTTCCAGAGTGTGGTCTGAAGTGGGGGTGATTTATCATGGATTGAGATGTTTTTCTGGTCTCACATTGCTGGCGTGCTGTCATGCCTGCCTTGCTTGCTCGATTAGGTTTGTTCTGATAATGGAGATATTAGACAATAATAACCAAATGATGTTGTCGTGGAAGTTGGGTCACATCGTAGCAGGCCAGACTGCTGAACAGCTTCCTGTGCTCTCGTGGTTGCAAAGGTGTATGTGTGTGCGCACGTGTGCGTGCGTGTGTGTGTGTGCGTGCGTGTGTGTGTGCGTGTGTGTGCGCGTGTGTGTGTGTGCGTGTGTGTGCGTGTGTGCGTGTGTGTGCGTGTGTGCGCGTGTGTGCGTGTGTGTGCGTGCGTGTGTGCGTGCGTGTGTGCGAACAGTATTACAGCAAACTGCAGTAGGTGCTTCCTTGGGCAACAGCACAAGTATAAACGTTGTGTGTTTGCACAATTGCATCATTATGTTTGGTATTTTTGTTTTGAAAGAACTGTGTAATTGATGTGGTGTTTTTTCTCGTATACAGTCCTATTGCCTCATGTCTCAGAGCGAGCGGTTTGTCTCTGTAACTATCTTGCTGAAAGCCAGCAAACCCACCCTTCCCTGCGGTTTAACAGGAGACAGTTTTTTTTTTTTTTTTTTAACCTCAGTAAATAAAATGGCAGCCCCCTCCATACCTTCACTCTGTCACATCCATGTGACTCA
The DNA here is from genome assembly GCF_013368585.1 of Megalops cyprinoides. Lineage (NCBI taxonomy): Eukaryota > Metazoa > Chordata > Actinopteri > Elopiformes > Megalopidae > Megalops > Megalops cyprinoides. The sequence goes on along the minus strand of NC_050587.1, from coordinate 37,170,996 downwards.
GTATGGGCGTGCCCTGACTGCTCTCCGCTCACGAACGCACGGTGGCTTCCAGGTGTAGGCTCATGCTTGCGTGTGCGGGGCGGGGTTTTTGCCGGAGGCTGTTGTTCCAGGTTAGCCCTCCCAGACCATGCAATGACGCGTTCCCCTGCAACCCCAGGCAATCCGTGCCAGCAGCTCCTCTACGCTGCCCCCGCAGGCCCAGCGGGTGAATTGTTCAGACATGCCACCAGGATTTAAAATGATTTTCAAAGAGTGTGTTGTCTGTGTTGTCTTAACCCACTTTCCCCAAGCAATAACCACAACAACAACAAAAAGCCTAACAAAACATCACCGGTAAGGAAAACGAGAACATGTTGTCCTTTGTGGCTTTCCTTGTCATGGGCACATAGTGGTGATTGCATCAGTGAACGATGCTGATGTTGATGTTATAATCACTGAGATACAGTATAGCTGCCTACCGGTATGCAGTGTTGAAATACAAGAGAGCTCACTCAGGTTTTTCTGTGTTGGTCCATTACATTATATTCTTGTCATTTAGCAGATGCTCTTACCCACTTACATAGACTTATATCGACAACATACATCGAATTACAATTCTTACACGTTATCCATTTATACAGCTGGATATTTACTGAGGCCATTGTGGGTTAAGCACCTTGCCCAAAGGTACAAAAGCAGTTCCCCAGTGGGGAATTGAACCAGCAAAAAGTTACAAGCCCTGCTCCTTACCATTGCGCCACACTGCTGCCCAGTTGGTCCACCCAATAAAGCCTACCAGGAAGGCAGCGAGCGTTTTTAGAAGATGTGAGCATTCACCGGGACTGCGCTGTACACCAGATGTGACCTCTGACCCCGGCCTCTGTCTGTTCTGTGTCTCTCCCAGGTCGTTCCCTTCCCCATGTCGTGTGATATCCGGGGCGACTGTGCTTGCCTGGACCCCCAGGCCCAAGAGAACAGCAAAGGTGCCCAGCAGCAGCAGCATTCCCTGGGATGATCCTCGCCCCAGTTCTCTCCCTCTCACCCACGCCCATCCCACCAAACCGCCACCCGCCCCCGCCCACTCCACCTCCACCCCCCCCCCCCCCCCATGCACGCGCTCCCCCGGGAGGGAGGTGGGTGGGAGCACCTATTCCCCTCAACATGCTGCTTACAGATATAGCTCTGCACTCATGCCACGACCCCCGCCACCCCCCCCCACCACCACCACCCGCCCATCAGCCTGCCCTTGGCTCAATGGGCAAGACCAGAGAAGACCCGAGTCAGAACGAACCAAAATGCAACGGAAAGGGGGGGGCAGAGATGATAATAATAAGTGACAGAAACATGAAAAGTCAGCAAAGGAAGAAAAAGGTGAGAGAAGCGAGGTGAGATCCAACCTCCGGAACAGAATTGCATTTGGCTTCTCTAATGAATGGAAAGAAGCAAGCAGAGTGAGGCCTGGATCGCATGCTGTTTGTCACGTTCGGTGACCGTGTAAGTGTCTGCTTCACCGACCGAGGTGGGTTATTGGAACCGAAGAAAAAAATAAACGAACAAAAGCAAAAGAAAGAGGAAGTAAAGACCAAAAAAAAGAATGGCCAAAAAACTGAAAATAGAAAAAGGGGATGCCACAAAGCAGGGATGGAATCAGATCCCCCTCCCTGCTCTTGTGTCTCTGACCTCTGACCTCTGACCTTAGCCCTTGTACCTGCAGCTAGGGAAAGAGGTCAGCCTGGCTTCTCCCGCCTGCTTCATCCTTCAAACAAGGAGGGTGCAGTGTTGCCATGGACACATGTAACGGGGGGGGGGGGGGGGGAGCTGAGAAGAAACTGACAGGACACAGGTGTTGAAATTGTTGGACAAATGTCCAAAAAACAAATGAAGAAGAATTTTAAGAAGGGTGATTCCTAGGGTCTGCAAAAGGACGATCAGCGGTGTTAGCATTGCCGTCGCTGCCTCTTCTGCTACTTTTGCTGCTATTGGCCACACAACCAACTCTAGGTCCCCGCCGACCATACAGTCCAATGCCAGATGCAGTGTCAATCAAAGGCTCCGACCTCACCACCTCACACACCCCTACTTCTACACCTACCTGTACATACAGCACCCAAACCACACCAAAACCACACACCCACAGTGTAACACAGTGCCAAACACACACATGCAGATATCTTTTAATATCAGCCCCAAAGGCTTACTATAAATTTGCCCATCAGTGCAGTCCCTTACGCGCCAAGCAAATACTAATAGACAAGCACCACCAATCAGAGCCAGGAAAAGCAAGCCAATTAACCACAAATATGTCCATTAAAAGAGGGGTGAAGTCAGGCAAGGTGCTACTTATAATAGTAAAACAACACACTATTGGCCCTCCCACACTTCTGTAAACTGAACACCCCGCCCATCTCCCAAACATACAAACACAGAGTAGAAATGACCTCAGTTTGTATACCACACACATCTTATTAGTCTGGTTACCAGCATCTATTGAGAAAACTGGACTTTGACTCATATTTTTCGCATACATACATACATACATACATACATACATACATACAGACAGACAGACAGACATGCCAACATACACACATTAAATACAGTTACCGTTGAAGTCTTCACATCTTATCAGTATTACTCTGTATATGTGTTTCTATTGCTGTTGTTATCTGTTGTTATTTCTGTTTCAGGTGGCCATCTCTTTGGCATGCTAAACGCAGTCTCCAATGTTTGTGACCTTGCGAATGTAATTTAAGACACAGATATATAATCTCTTGAATGTAGGGAACATAATGTAAACCTCAACCGCGATTCTGTCCCGCTTTGTGACATTCACCCCAAAGACCAGAGACATCAAGACTGACAAAGACGTGACCTTTCACGGTTATTTCACTGGGGGTAAAGGGATCAGCAAAATGCGACCCTTGAAATGTGTTGGCTTTGAAACTTCACGGTGTCGTGTGGTTGCATCGCTCGGTTTGAATACTGGCAATAAGGGAAAACCGCTGTAGCGAGACGATTGAATTCCCGCCACAGTGGGAATTCAGTGAAATGTTTCACAGATAAGGGTGAAGGTCTGTGGACAGGTGGTGTGACGGATAGGCAGAGACCCTGTCAATCAAAGCCAGGCATGATAAGACCCTCCAGAGTGAGAGAGATGCTGTGATCCTCAGATTTTAGCAGTCAAAAACCCCACCTCTCATCCACAGCCAGGATAATCACCATCTCCTCAGAGTATGATCCTGCATCATATCTCCACAAATACACTCACTCTGGAATCGTAGTACAGTTATGCCAACGCTGGTTCTCATGTCCACATATTTCAGTTGCTCAGTCCTCCATTCACGGCAGGAATGTTTCCCATGATGCATCATGCTCTTTAGGCAGGTGTGCAGGTGAGGCCTTCAGATGTCGCATTGTGAGGGCAGTCATTTTAATTTTATTTTTATATAATAATTTTATTATTTAATGGGACCATTGCCTGCGTGTCTGTCCCTCATCCCTCTCTAACTAGTCTGGAACTGCGGGGGGTCTTCTGCGTGTTGTTTTTGGAACAGGTACCTTCGTTTGGGCTGAGATATGTTCTCTCCAAGGGCATCCAAGCCACATTTCAATTTCGCCACAACGTTCATTGCCCTTTACTTTGATGTGTGAATTTTTTTCAAGTAGCAATTTTAGCAAGATTTTTTTTTTTTTACTTTCAAGTTTGCCAGTTGCTGGTGTCAACCAAAATTCTGTTAGTTGTGAAAAAGTAGGACTTGTTTAAATGTGCTACTCAGAGAGAAGACTCTGCATTATGGGATAGATTGAATCTGGGCTTGAGTCTATGTGTTAACCCATGAGTGTTGTGAAGAGATTAAAAAAAAGGACAACAAATATCTGATAATCTGACAATATTTGAAAAGACAAATATAACATCTTAGAGAAGTGGGCTGAAGTTGTATGAGTTTTTAACTGAATTTCTGTACATATGACACATATGTTTGTATTGACAATGCTTTGTGTGTTGTGTTAAGTGAGGAAGGAGAGAGCTTATTGAAATATGTAAATTGTTCTTGAGTTGTCTTGATTTCATTTCTTTTTTTGTAAACTGTACGTATATTTAATCAGTGTTTGTATTATGAACCTCAGTTACTGCACTTGTTTTCTGTTATTTTATTTTTGGAGTCATTTAAGAAATAAGAAAAAAAGGAAAAAAAATCTGTATTTTTAGAAAAGCTGCTATGGTCAGACAGGTCATTTTTAAAAGTGTATATCATTTGGTTATTTGATTATTATATGGTACGTATAACTATTAATATTGCCTCATACTACCGCTGTTACTATATTCTACATTTATTCCTGTTGGCTTTTGGCTTTTGAATTTCAACAGCAGAGAAGAAGGCAAATGTGTGTGTAATGTCAGCTGTAACACAACCGCATATTCTCGCATTGATTCATTGACATATCTTAACGCCTTACGCTGTGTGGGAAGAAAAACCTGGAACTGGACTCAGAGATGCTGCCCATTTTAAAATTGCTTTGGATCTGGAGGTCTAAGGACATGCTCGTTTTGAGAAAGTCCAGGGACATTTTGCTGGCCACGTTTTTGATCTCCTCCTTGGGCAGGATGAGGTGTGCTTCAGAGCAGGGGCTGGCAGCTGCTTTGCTCTCCAGTTTATCTCCTGGGTCCAGAGTTGAGGTCACCTCTCCTGGTTTCCAGGTGCAAATCAGTTGCTGATTGAAGGATAGCTCCAGTGCAGATATTCTAGATGTACCAGATTGTGACCTTCACACGGAATGTTCTCTCTCTGCCATTGGTGAAACTGTAAGTGTTCTAATTTGCTGCTCATTGTGAATAGTCTTGAAGGGGAGTGTTTCTAAACAGAACATCCTTCTCTAGGGTAGCAACACAAATGCCACTCTGGGAACCTCCTGCTGCCAACCAAAACCTCTTAGAAAAGGGAGTACGGAGAATGGAAGGAACCGAAGAGACAAATATCTGGTTATAAATAGAATATCTGTAAGTCTGGCTTCCCAGGACTGAAATTGCCAAGTGGGGGTATAGTGAATAAAGTACCAAGAACAAACCAACTACTAGCACAGGAATAATTTGAAGACAGAAACAATTGCTTTGAGAAGAAAACCAATGTCCGATAACTGCACGATGTAAAATAAATAAATTAAAAAAAAAATAAAAACCAACAAGAATAATAAAAAAAAAAACATTCCCAAAGTACTGTTACATACATAAGGCAACACAACTCTCAGAGCAGGGGATCACTTTGACAATAATCGCTGATCACATTTTCTTTGTTTTTGTTGGATATATAGCCTCAATAAAACAAATGTAGTGTGCTAATATTGTCATATTATATTTACTTGTTTGCTGCTTTCAAATGAAGTATTACCAATGAGGAGTTTTTGCACGCCATTTTTCTGTGTTCATTGTCTTCTGGAAATTTCTCAGTTGCCGCTGTGTGCATATCAGCAAACCCAAACTGTGACCTGTCTCTCTCAGTTTGTGATTGTACACATTGCATTGTGATGTCATTCTTTTGTGGGTCAGAACATTTTCTCTTTTTTTCCTCCACATCTTTTTGAAGCCATAAAAGAAGTCTGAATCAAATGAAGTTTCAGTTGAAAAACCTTGGAATAGAGAAATGTTAACCGTCTACTGTAAACACCATCATATCTTTTCTTTTTTTGTTTGCTGTACCTCATGCCTGTATTGTATGTTGCTTCTATATTTACTAATTTTAGTTATTTAAATCTTCTAGCAATATATAATGGTGTAAATAGTAGAATTATTTATTGAGAATGTCATACTTTTAAGTTATATTTACAATGTTCATCTAAATTATTTTTTACTTTGCAGTTTGTTACAGACATTCGGTGCAATTGGAATCCAAAAACTGTCCTTTCTTTGTGGTGTTCCTCTGTATTTCCCTCTGTTCTGTTGTAAAATACAGGTCTAGCCTCACTGCATGAAATCAAAAGCATATTAAGAAATTCCACTGTTTATCAGAGCACTTGTTCCCTGAACTTTCCTTTGATTTTATGGTACTCTTCCCCCACCTGTTACAGTGCAAAACTGAATATTGTACAATATTTGTCTGTTACTGATTTGAGTGTGCCAATGCCTGTGTGTGTATGAAGAACAATACAGACGTCCATGTCATTTTTTCTCTCCTTCTCTTGTGCTGTGCGTTTTTTTTTATCCTCCATATAATTTAAACACACACCTAAAGTCTGGTATCGAGCCTGGTAAATGTGTCCACTAATTGGGCAGCAGTGTAACATAGTGGTTAAGGAGCAAGACTTGTAACCAAAAGGTTGTTGGTTTGATTCCTCACTTGGGCACTGCTGTTGTACCCTTGGGCAAGGTATTTAACCCACAATTGCCTCAGTAAATATCCAGCTGTATAAATGGATAACATTGTAAAAAAAAATGTAAGTCGCTCTGGATAACAGTGTCTGCTAAATGCCAATAATGTAATGTCCAGTGTACCAATGAAAATATTGCTTGCTTTTCAAGCTGGATATACTGTAATATGCAATATATTGCATATTACAGTATATCCAGCTTGAAAAGCATAAGAGGTTAGAAAAAAGATTATTTGTCCAGGCTTGAGAACAAAAACACAACAGGAGTGATGGTTTAGAGTGCATTACTGGATGGTTCAGTGTGAAAGAGGGCTGCTTGTTAAAAGGCAGAAATGCAGAAATAGTCTATAAACACAGAGATAATGCAGAACTCAAAGGACAGGCCTCCCTGTCCGGGTTTAATGGTGTCACCTCTGACCTTTGGCTATCTTATTAAACACATACCCTCTCAAAACATCTTTCAGAAGCATTGGGATATACAGCAGGTCTTCATGCAGAAGGTGCTCCTTTTGAATTAAGTACTTTGGCCTCTTTGAGGAATTTAAGAACGTTTTACCATTTTCTGGATACTGCAATGGTGAGTAGCCTTTTACATTCCTTTTTTTTCATAGCCTTTTACATTCCTTGCATTTGTTCTTCAAAGTTAAGGACAGGGTAAACTGTCATTGAATTACGTTTTCCTTTTCCTGTTGAATATATACCTCTCAAGATGATACATGAGGTGTTACCTAAATGTATTAGACCCATCTGTTAAGCAAATGTATTTTTCCAAGATAAGTAAAGTTACACATTGAACACTAATGGCTGTAATTTTCAAGCTTGAGTCAATATCAGCCCCTGCTTTTTTTGAAATTATCTTGAAGGCACTAGAAGATAGATTAGTCTTGACTTGAATTATTTTAACTAAAGAGTGTCACTCAGAACATGTTTCTTATTGAGATACTGTCAAGGGCAGGGCGAGAAGGGGAATGTAATTAGCCTGGAATATGTAATTGGTTGGACATTTCCCCTGTTTGCAAAGTACAAAACAAAATTATAAAGCTTGACAACTTATTTGTAAAGCATGTTTTGAAGCATACATCTGCTTAATACCTGCACACTGCACTGTCTTAGCACGTCACACAAGCAATGATCAACGTTCAGAATCATCTATGATAGCCATAACCTGCTTACACGTGCTGGTGTTTAGTAGATATCTGTGAATGCATGTGCTGAGCATTATGAAGCATTATGAAGCACTATGAGGCATTATGAAGAGGCTGTGCTATTGAACAAGAATTAGCAGCTGTGAAGTTTCAAAGTTGTACATCCTGGTGATTATAAAGCAATCATTTTACATACATAAGATAAATTGGGCTCTTCGGCAAGATTATCCTGAATATCTGGGGGTGGCAGTGTGGCATAGTGGTAAGAATCAGTGTTCTTATCTGAAAGGCTGCTGGTTCAATTCCCCGCTGGGGCACTGCGGCTGTACCCTTGGGCAAGGTACTTAACCCACAATTGCCTCAGTAAATATCCAGCTGTATATATGGATAACATGTAAAAATTGTAACCCATCTGCTAAATGACAATAATGAATCATATTATTATCTAAACAGCAGCTGTGCAGTGTAGCGTCTAAGGAAACAAAAGCCAAAAGGTCATGGGTTTGAGGCCTGAAAGCGGCACTGTTGTATGAAGCACTTGATCTGCCTAACTTCAGGGAAATAACCGACCGCACAAGAGGATAATATGTCAAAAGTGAGCCATATCAGTCACCCCATTAGCGTCGGTCCGCTAAGCGCATCAATAATGTAACGTAATGCTGCCATTTCACCAAGCAGGCCCTCGCTTCCCGCCCCACTTCCTGAAAGCGCACTGAATCGGGAGAAAAAGTAACAACAAAAACAACTCAGCACCCCTCCCCCCCAAAAAAACACACCAACAAGTCGGTGACACAGAGCAGAGCTGGTTCTGTGTTTCTGCTGCCCCTGGCACCCGGGAGCACTGCTTACCCAGGTGGAAACCACTGCGCTCCCTCCTCCATCCATAATACACCGCTTCGGACACTTCTTATATGTTTTACTTTCTGACTCCTTATTTTTCTCAGCGGTACATGGTGTGCCCCTTTCCAGTACTTCGCCGTAGCGCTGCACATTTTCTTAGATTCTCAAAAAGGTTGAGATTCAGGTTAGAATAACAAATCTGAGCATAGAAGAAGTACATACATTTCAAAATATAAAATGTGAAACAATATCAAAAACAATATCACGTCACAATTATGAAGCAGATCATTACTCGTCTCCTGTGTGGTCACTTTGTTTGCTACTTTTAAATATGGGTCAGATATAACTGAAGTTCCAAGCAAAGATCTGGGAGAAGGATTTATATACAATCCCTACACAATTAACCACACCTGGGCAAAGCAGTCCTATCCATGACCATAGGAATTCCACTTACCACTTCCTTCCCACATCAGCTGTTCATGGAATATCCCCTCCATCCCATCTCTCCCCTTTCTTTCACTGTTTACACAGGGGTTCAGCAACATCTGCCCACAGCAAGGTGCAATCCCTTGTTTGGACTCTAAGCCAAATAAAGTACAGCTACAACAACACCAATCACAACTTTCACGCTTTGTTATGTATGGAAATTCATATCTAAGGAATAGTAAATAAATGTTCTGAAGTTCTCAAACTTTAAATAGTCCCTCAAAATACGGGTTGAGCTACATTTTCTTATTCGTAGACATTTTGCTCCTGGTGCATAGACTTGGTGCAAAAGCAGCACATTAACACAAAGGATGCGTTTTCTTCCTGTGTAATACCAAAGCAAAAGAACGCTGATACTAGGTTTCTAAGGTTTCTAATAAAGGACTAATTTTAACATGGCCTACACAAAACCGAAGAGCACTGCTAACCTGGTGAGGTGAACTTACAAAATTTAGACCCATATTCAACCGTACCAATGAGCAAATGACTCCTGTATCAAACAGGTATGACTTGGTTGCTGAAGCTCTTGAAGATGCCAAACAGAATTAACATTCATCAAACAAATGAGAGCGAAGAGGAAGTTGTGTCAGAAGTCCTTACTGTGTCCTCACAGCTTGCAGCTCATCACCCTGATTAGAAATTACCTAATGACCGTACAGGGGCTTGGTTTAAGGACACCTGGACACGCCTTCTCTGGATCTGATTGGCCCTTTACCCAAGCCCCTCCCATTCTTCCACCAACTTACCAGTCCAGTATCATGGGGGTTTGTGATTGGCTGGCTGCTGCTCTATGATGCTCATAGGCTGACATGCACCTCAGATGAGCTTTCTGATTGGCAGATTTCCTCCGAAGGGTGAGGGGGGTCAAAACAACACAGCTGTGCATGGCCAGGATGTCAACGTTGAGTAAAAGTGTTTTGATATTTACAAGAGTTTCCTGGTTGAGATATTCCTGTTTCCAGTCACTCCCCAGTGAGAATATGCAAAAGGGGAGGGTGTGGAAAGTATCTTTGCCAAAAAGCACTCAAAGTGCTCCAAGCTCCTCGGTGACGTTGGAAACACAGTTCAGCTTTACTGGCAAGCAGAGCTCCAAGGTAGTGGCCTCATCTGTGAACACGAACATCAAGCTACTGATTTTTAAAACAAGTTTAATGCTGCATGAACGGAATGAAACTCCAGATCGGAACACGTACAAATATTTACAGTGGAAAGGCATGGAGCTGTCCCAGAAGACACACAGAGAAACCATGAGATCCGAACCAATCACTGCTTCCAATACATGCCTATTCGATTTTAGAAGACACCAACTGTCTGTGTGGTCAGGATTACCAAACAAAACAGGAGCTTTCTGGTTTGACAGTACTTTTTGTCTGAAATTAGAACCTTGTGGCAGTGCCCTGGGCAATTCCCTTGGTCTATTTAGAAATCGAGATTATAACCTGCTTTCCATTCATATATCTTATGTTTATGTTTTATGCTGTTGCAATATATACTTGGTTTAAACAACATATTATTCAGTATATAGCAATATATTTCATTTTCATGTGGGAACATACCCCCCTCCTACATATTTACTTCAATATTATCCAGCTACTGAACATTGTTCAATATCTTGTGTTCATTTGAAACTCTTCCCAAATCTTTCAGCAATGAGTTTGACTATTTTAATTATTCTAAATTCTTACATGGCTATGATATCACTGGTAGAAACTTTTTTATTCACAGATGAGTCATTAATGTGATAACATTTTATCAATATACAAATACAACATCAAAAGAGTTAAATTTTCAGGTTACTCCAACATTAAATACATCAGAAAGTTCTGTTTTTCTTCTTAGATCATTGAATTTTAGAAAACTTTCCAAGCTAAAAAGGGAGCAGAAAGCTGTTGATTTTGTAAGGTATTAAAATAATAATAAAAACGCATAGTTGAAATATACGACACCTGCAGAGATAATGCTGTCAGCAAGAGGCTAAATGTGTCAAATAAATAGCTCGCTGAACGCCCACAGAATTTATGAATGTGGAAAGCATTTAATACGTTTGGAAAACTAAGAAAATTTAACTATAAAAAAGAAAATAAAACTGAGGTCTGCCGGTAAAAGTACAGTTACCCCAAAGCAGAAAAAACAAACAAAAACACATAAAAAAGGGGGGAAACTCCTGCAGGTCTGGGTACATTAAAACCACATTTCTTGGGTTACAGGACTGGGACACTGGTTTGCCGTGACTGTTCCAGGAACAGTAATGATTCAGTACACATATGATTGGCCTGGTACGGAAAACAGGGCCAGGACACTTACCTCTGGGTCATTTCACTTGTGTTCCCAGCTGTACCAGAGGCTTGTGAAATGTGGCCATATGTGAACACTAGAAAATATATGAACACTGTATGTATGAAGGATGCATTACACAGGGAGATGGCACCAGCATAATTATAATTCTGTACACATTTTTATGTCAAGGTGTCCAAAAAGACCATCCAAAAACTGCATAATAGTATTTACAATTTAATATACACAATGTAATCATTGACTGCCACAATCAATAGAACATATGAAAAATAATCTTGGAAATAACAAACTGAACCAAATTTGACTGACGCACAGTTAGTAGTAACAGTTCGTATTTACTCAACGGTGAAATTGTTTAAACTGCAGAGAGAGCTCAGAGATACTCTGACTCGCAATGCCATGGGGCTTTGGGTGACAACAAGCCTCTGTTCCCTCTGACCATAAACGTGCTTTGTACTTAACTCTGAGCGTCGGACTCAAGCAAGCGCCGTGCGGTTTTCCGCTCCTTCCAAACCTTGAATTGCAGAGCCGAAACGCTTCATTCTTTTCAGCCTCTGCAGCGATCATAATGTTCTGTTAGGGACAAAACATGGGGAGGCCCTTGCTTAAATGTTAAGGACCGCGCCAATTTTGGTTAGACTGAACGGAGGCCATAGTCTCTCCAGAAGTACATTCGCATCATCAGTGTTACAGACACACATTAAGTCAAATGAACAGATGAACACAATTACACAGACATTGGTTTCCATGGCTCTTCAGTGTCTCTCTGTGACTCCAGAGTCTTGAAGTACAACCTCATTCCTTCAAGGACAGTTGACAATGGACAATTGAACCTAGAAAATTGGACATTCGAGAGGTGTGTTCTTAATATGCTAAAATATAGTGCCTATATTACAAAATTCATCAATTATTGTCACTTTCACATAGGAAATTTTAAGCTTATATGGTATATAGCCTATGTTAAAAAATTGCATATATTGTAAAATCTATTCTATAATATATGCATAAAAATGAACATACAGTATAAAATTGCCAATAATTGATATATTTTGAAATATATGCAGCATATTTTGCACATATTCAAATACTTACTCCTTTTATTTTTGCTTTTTTACCTTCTATTAATATACATTTTAATTTTTCAGTAAGAAGTATGCTACTTCGTCTCCATGTTCCTCAGCTCATTTACAGACTAAATGCATCAAATGTGCACTATGCGCTAACTGGTGTCTTTTTACATTTTATTCACCTAGGAACAAAAAAAATGGCCATGAACCAATCAGAATACATAAACAGAACACATGGCTTTGACTTCACTTCACTAGAATCGGCTGGTATCACACACATACTATACTTCACGGTGAATGATGTCACAGACCCACACCACGGCCCATTCCATCGTAACCGTCCTGCTCCATGGAAACAACAGCCTCAAAGCTTCGATTTGATTGGCTGAGCTGTTAGCTCCTCCTTGTTGGTCTGGCGTGCTGACAAATCAGAAGCACCGTGGAAAACGTCAGCCTTACATTCAGTTGACTGATCCATGTATTCAGTGGGGGAGAGAATAACTTACATGCTCTTGCTCGTCTCCCACCAGTTCAAAGGTGTTAATATAAAAAAGCCGGTAACATGAAATGATATTTAAAAAATAAATAAACAAAAAAAAAGCCCAGCACTCTTTTCTTTCTCCCAGTGGCTTCCTTCAAAAAAGAAAAAGTCAAAAGGAAGTCCACTGAATTTGTATTTACTTAATTTCTTTTTTTTTTCTTTTTACAGCCAGGTAGTTCTCCCATTCTTTTTGTTTTCCGTAGAAAAGAAGTTCCTCTGAGAAGGCGGAGGAAACCAGTGAGGTCACAGAGAGTGGGCGGAGACAGAAAGAGAGAGACAGAGACAGGAGAGAGAGAGAGAAAAGGAGTCAGGGGGTGGGGTGGGGTGGGGGGGGGGGGGGGGGGCGGTAAGGACCTGTCTCATCGCAGCCTGGGGGGGGGTGGGGGGGGGCGGTGAGGACCTGTCTCATCGCAGCCTGGCGGGGGGGGGGGGGGGGGGGGGGGGGGGGTTGGGGATGGGCGGTGAGGGGCCTGTCTCATCGCAGCCTGGCGGGGGGGGTGGGGGGGGTGAGGGGGGGCGGTGAGGGGCCTGTCTCATCGCAGCCTGGCGGGGGGGGGTGGGGGGGGGGCGGTGAGGGGCCTGTCTCATCGCAGCCTGGCGGGGGGGGTGGGGGGGGGGCGGTGAGGGGCCTGTCTCATCGCAGCCTGGCGGGGGGGGGTGGGGGGGCGGGGCGGTGAGGACCTGTCTCATCGCAGCTTGGCGTTCCCGTATGTGTTGCGCTGTACAGACACCAGTTTCTCGGTGCAGGAGAGCCGGGTCTCATGCAGGGAGCTCCGCCAGGCGGCCCCGGGCGGCCTGACGCCCTCGCTCCTGCACTGGGCGTAGGTGACGGTGTCTGTCCGGCTCTGGATGTAGGCGCTGCGGAGCAGGGCCCTGCAGTAGTGGCTGAGGCGCTCCGCTCGCCGCAGGATCAAGTGCGCTTTCCTGGACCGGGAAGGGGGGTAAAACCACAACACATGGCAACCCACATGAAACAGAAGGACTATGTTTCCAGCATGCCTCAATTACACCACTTACAGTATGTTTCAAAATAAAGTATTTATTGCTGTTTACAAACCTGGAAATGTACAGTATATTCTCAGTGCAGTATAAAGTATTAAATTGCATTTATAAAAGTGGTGATAGCCGATACTGATTTTACAATACGTGCAGCAGTATAGTGACAGTACGTATGCAACAGGCCTTTATGGTAAATTATAAAGACACAGCCTCTACATATGACATGTGATATGAGGGGTATCTGTGCAAGTGTGGGCCGTGTCAGTACCCCTGAGAGGAGAGGAGAGGCAGGAAGGAGTACCGGTGAACAATCAGAGACTGATCCTGCATCAGTGAGGCTGAAACTCAACCATATATCTACTGAAAGATGACTGAATTTGGGAGGGGGGGGAGAGAGAAAGAGAGAGAGAGAGAGAGAGAGAGAGAGAGAGAGAGAGAGAGAGAGAAAGAGGGAGAGACTGTGCTTGTGAGCGTGGATAGAAGGAGAGAGAGCAAAGGAGAGCAGAAAGGGACAGTGTCAATGTGAGAGGACAGTGGGATAAGGAGAGGGTGAGGAACTGCTGATTACAGCAATTAATCATTTTATAATGAAATTATTTCATTATTATATTCACTGATTGAGCTTTATTTTGTTTTTTTATCTTGTGATTTATCGTTTATTCCTTTTTTCATGCATTATGTAATGTGCTCTGGCAATAATTACACAATGTATTTCACAAATTTGAATTTGGAGGGGAGAGAGAAAAAGAATGAGAGAAAGAGAAGGACAGAGAGAAAGCATGACAAAAAGAAGGTGAGGGAGAGGGAAAGAAGAGGAGAAGGGAGAGGGAGAGAGAGAGAGGGAGAGAGAGAAAGAGAGAGAGAGAGACAGAGGGAAAGAGAGAGAGACAGAGAGGGAAAAAGAGAGACAGAGAGGGAAAGAGAGAGAAAGAGAGAAAGAAAGGAAAGAGAAAGAGGGAGAGAGAAAGAAGAAGAATGGCATACTGGGCCTGCACTGGCAATATGCGCAGAGTCCTTGAGAGAGGGGCGGTGGGGTTTTGGGGGGGGGGGGGGGCGGTTGAGGCCAGCTAAAGGCTGCTGCACTTCCCCACCCGGCAGACGAGCCACCGTCACACTCCCCCACCCTGCCCCGCCCCTCTGTGTCGCCCGAGGCTGCCACAGACAACCCGACTGACACCCATCCCTCAGAGTGCTCAAAACCATGACATTACGCAGCCTCGGTGTTGGGAGAGGAACACCCAGCGGTTTGGAGGGTGGGGGGGGGGGGGGGGGGGGGGTCTGTCTGTTCGCTGCTGTCAGCATGCCTCTTTCATTAGCCTGACACGCAACGCAGGCTCTTTTCTCACTCGCCTGCTAAAGAGGCGAGGAAATTCCACTGTCTAAAACAACACGAGGGATGCGGCGGGGACCGCACCAAGCGCACCAGCGAGCGAGTCGCCTCACAAACACACGGGGAGGCCGATCTCAGGACAGGGGGTCAGAGAGGCGGCCGAACGGGGCCCGCTTCAAATGCTGCTCACATCGGCATTCAACAATGAGACATTCACACACTGGCCACAGAACCCGGACCCGGACCCGAACCCGAACCCTAACACTGCTCATATCGGCATTCAACAATGAGACATTCACACACTGGCCACAGAACCCGGACCCGGACCCGAACCCTAACACTGCTCACATCGGCATTCAACAATGAGACATTCACACACGGGCCACAGAATCCGGACCCGGACCCGAACCCGAACCCTAACACTGCTCATATCGGCATTCAACAATGAGACATTCACACACTGGCCACAGAACCCGGACCCGAACCCGAACCCTAACACTGCTCACATCGGCATTCAACAATGAGAGGCCACAGAATGAAAGCGCTTACCAAAGGTTAACCGATAGGTTGTGTGTTTAATTCCTAGACGAGGCTATGCCATCATATCCATGAGCAAAGCGCTTAACCTCAAGTACTTCAGCAAAGCCTCCTCTGCACGAGATCCATCGGCTGAGCGGATAAATGCTTGTCGTTTCCCTGTATGTAGCAGAGACAGAGCGGTTCTCCAGAGGCAGCTAAGAGATGCATAATGTCAGCCAGTTGCTGATTGATTGGTCCTTGTTTGGAAGCTGGTGGAAAATGCATACAAATGGACTCTAAACACGTTTCCATGTGGTTTTACTGCTATAGTAAACTTTTTAACGTTAAATCACCGTTTCCTCAAAGCTAACGTTACCTAGAATTTCCAATCTAGTGTTCTAATCACACCAGTTTGACCATAAGCATGAAAGGGTTAATGCCCTCAAAGGGGAAACAATAACAACAACAATCGTTAGAGCATCATCAAACAGGAAACTCAAAAAACTCAAAAAATAATCAACATGTGATAGAAATACCTATCACTGCTACTTTCAAATATACAGTGTTATGCCTACTGTAGAAAATGTTAAAATACATGACATTTTGCAATATATAACTCTCCAACATATGCATGAAAATTAATCCTAGTGTAGTGAAATATACCAATGCATTATTTTCAAACTTCTTAAACATATTTTTGATACCTGATTTTACAGAATTATATCTTGTGTGTAATCAATGGCTTGAATGAGTGATAGAGGTGCAAGGAAACTGAAGGAAAGAGGGATGGAGAGAGAGAGAGACAGAGGGAGAGAGAAGCAGAAAGGCAGAGAAAGAACAAGAGAGCGAAAGAGAGAAAGGGTGGGGAAGACAAGGAGAAAGGCGGCAAGTGACAAGAAAGGCAATGAGAAGGAGAAAGTCAGGGCGGGGAGAAAGGCAGGGAGAGAGAGTGAGAGAGAGAGAGAGAGAGAGAGAGAGAGAGAGGGGGGATCAGGATTCGCAGACCTAAGCTGTAACTCTTTATCGCGTTTCAGGTGGGATCTGAGCAGCCAGTGTTTACTCCCCCCAGTCGGTTTACATTAGCGGCCCTGGCCCTGGAGGTGACAGGACGAAGCCGTAAGCCTGCCATGACAACCGTGAGACGGCGGCCCCCCACCGAGACCAGCCAGGACTTCCCCGGTCGAGCGCGGCAACGGACCTGACAGGACCCCCACGACACGCCCGAGAATCACATCGGTGCCGTTAGCGAGTTGGAGGGGTGAGGACATCGCCCCCCCCTCCTCCCAAAACCGTTCCCTTAAAAGGATCTTCGCTGAGCTGCAGGATCTCAAACCAAACACCATCCGTCAGCAGTCAGCAGAGTGTCACAACGCTGTTTTTACTGTTTTACATTAGAGGGAAATAAACTGCATTCCTCATGGCATCGTGTGGTTATGCTTAGGTCACGGCTTGTGGTTGTAATGCGGTACAAATTATACTGTTCCTATTCACACCAAACCATTGTTTATACCCAGAAGCGCGTTCAACAGCATAATTAATAAGATAATGATTTTGGTGTTGACAACAATACGATATTTTCAATCACGCTCATTGCCAGTGTTGTGCTGATATGAGCTGCAGACACCAGCGTGTGCACAGAATTTGATTTATTGGGACGTTAAATTTGCATTTGATGGTGATACGCGCAGCTTCCTGTACCTTATCATTTCCCTCACCTTGGTCACCTTTCATTTTTTGACAGCTGTTGTGTTTTCGGGTGAGCACTCACTGGAAGGGGATTCTGGGAAATTAAGTCCTTCTGTCAAGCCAGGGGTGGCCCACTGCACTACAGATATGCTATTAACTATGACAAGATCTTCAGCTCTTCGCTGCTGTTTCCCTCCTGCTTGTTAGGTTCTTGTTAGAAATAAGGATTTATGATGTTGTCTGCGTTCCTGTGTTAGTTATGGATGTTCTGCTTGTGACCACCAACCTTCAAGAATGTTCACATTGAGGCAGCATGTCAGAGCTCTTACGGCTTCAACAATGGCAGAGAGAATTTTCAGTGTGAAGCTAAATATCTAGCTAAATATCTAACAAATAGAATATCTGTGGCTGCATCATGCGGATGGCACACGCAGCACACAGAAAATGCTGCTCACTGCACATGCCTCAACACTGAGATTTAGGGAGGACCCTGAACAGCAAGGTGGCTTACCTGGGCCCGAGTTCGTCCTCGCTCCGCCAGACGAAGTCGCCAAACTTCTCGTAGTGGGCGTTGTAGTGGTGCTGGACGCGGTACAGCATCGGGGGGGAGATCTCCATCAGGGTATTGTAGGCCGTCTGCTGCTCCTTCCCGCTGGTGTAGCCGTTGTACAGGTTGTACACCTTATCTGCAATCTCTATTGGACAGCCCCGCAAAGCACAAGTGAGTCTTTTTCACTGCACAGAACAAGAGCATCACCAGCAGCAGCAACCGAGGAAAGGCTGAAGTTCAATGTCGACAGAGCGACACAGTCAGGCCATGCTTTACAGGCACCAGGTGGGCTTCTGTCAGACACTGGAGTAAACCAAGAGAAAGAGTTTACTTGGACGTGTGGATCATCTGGATGCCAGCCTCATAAGCATGTGGTGGATATGTCCAACCAAACACGTTCCCTGGGGTTCATTCTCTAATGCTTTTTGCCTGATGAATCCCATAGTTGTATGGGCGCAGTGAGCGTGTGAGTGCACGTCAGGGCGGGCTTGTATGGGCGCGGTGAGCGTGTGAGTGTGTGAGTGCGCGTCAGGGCGGGGTTGTATGGGTGCGGTGCGCGTGTGAGTGCGCGTCAGGGCGGAGTTGTATGGGCGCGGTGAGTGTGTGAGTGCGCATCAGGGCGGAGTTGTATGGGCGTGCCGTACCCTCTGCTCTGCTGTCGTCCACGATAGGGCAGGACGTCCTCACTGTGACGAAGCTGGACTCAGAGCGACTCCCGCGACTGTCCAAGGCATACAGAGTGAACCTGAGGAGGAGGGAGAGAGAGGGAGAGAGGGAGAGAGAGAGGGCGAAAGAGAGAGATATTACATTACACTGACAGACACTCTTATCCAGAGCAACTTACATAGGTAAAACATTTTTAAGTACCTTGCCCGAGGGTACAACAACAGTACAACAATGCCGCTCTCACGTATCTTAAAGGACAGGGATGTGTGGCACATGTAACCCATGGAACCATGGGAAAATCATACCAAAACAGGTGGGCGGGGAATCAAGGGGTGCCGTGTAGGTTCTGCCGGTGCTGCGTGCCAGAGCGCAATTTTTCTTGCAGAAAATGTGCCCCGCTGATACGCACAGACCCCCGATGACAGCCGTGGAATCTCCTACGTTAAAATGCCCACGATTCCCTGCAGACATGCACCCAAGATTCCAGGGGGATTTCGTTTCTCTCCTAAATCGTCCTGGAGCGTTATGCGAAAATGGAGAAAACACGGGCGCTATCTGGGGCCGGAGCGGGACCCCCGTGCGCAGACAGCAGCGGTGGTCTGCCCGGGAGAGTGAAATACTGCACCCGTTCTGCCGCTGTCCACCCTCTGTCAGACCACCCAGTCCACCTACACAACAATCCACGAGATTCAGTCATAACAGTGCACAAGACACCACCAGCCCCGACTCTCTCTCTCCCTCTCTCTCACACACACACACACACATACACACACACATACATACACAGCCCCCCCCGGCTCTTCTGATAAAGACTTCTTGGAAGTTATGTAACCTTTCCAAATGGAAAACAGTCCTCATAAAAAGATTTGCCTGGCTTGTGTGTATTTTCTCAGATGACGAGTCATTAATTGCGCTGCTTTGGAGAGACTAGGTGTGTACAGTGAGTGTGAGTGGTGAGTGAGGAGAAGAGGGCTTTCTGTTCTCACCACACAGGAGATAAGCAAGCTTTAGCTGAAAGAGCTTTCAGTGCTGCCCGCATTCAGGGGCCACACACAGATTCATTGTGACAAAGTCAAAATGCACACACATGCATGTATGCACACACATGTATGCATGTAGTGTATGCACGCACTCACACACACACACACACACACACACACACACACACACACACACACACTCATAAACGCTTGCCCACATATACACACACAAATGCATACATGAATGCACACACACACACACACATGCACGCGCACACACACACACATGCATGCACGCGCGCACACACGCACACACACACACCGCATGCACGCACACACATACAGACACACACACACACTCACACACACTCACACACACACGCACACACACACACACACACACACACTCATAAACACTTGCCTACACATACACACACACACGCATGCACGCGCGCACACACACACACACACACACACTCATAAACACTTGCCTACACATACACACACACACGCATGCACGCGCGCACACACACACACACACAAACACACACACACATGCATGTATGCACGCGCACACACACACACACACAAACACACACACACGCACACATGCACACACACACACACACACACAGGCACACACAGTGCACCACCTTGGAAAAGCATTGCATGATGTAGGGTCCCATTACATCCTAAAATAACACCTACAGGTACTTCATGTAATCCATAGATAATACCATACAACACTGCAATCTCAATAAGGGTGGTTCCTCTTATGTTGCATATCACTAACACTACACTGTGGTTACACTGAATTCCAGCCTTAGTCACTTTGAATAGACTTGTAGTATACCAGAGAGGAGAAAGCAACATGCCGAAAGTCCTCTAAACTCACTGCCCGGAGTTTTTCTTTCTCCGAGTGTGCAGATTTTTCCAAACACAAGTCAGATTCCTGCATATGAAATGCATTGTTGTTTTACTGCTGAACTAAAGCCATAAAGAGAGGACATGAATCCACATATAAGTTATATTTTTACTGATCGGGATGTATATGCCTAAAAGGAGGAACAATTAAAAGGGTAGTGTTACAGTCACTGCTTTTTTTTAACTCTTTTATGAGCCTGCTTTGTAAAAGCTGGTTTGAGGGACCCTCTCTGTCTTTACTGATCTAGCAGCCCGAGTCTTCAGACCGCTGACTGTTTTTTTTTTTTTCCCTGTTGTTTTGAATCTCGGCCAGTTTGAACATAGCTCGCATTTTTTCTCCAATGTTGTTCTGCATCTGGAAGGACGTCTGGTATTCCCCCAAAACCTCACTAAACTCACCGGATTCCAGATTCAGTAGGCACCCGCCAGCTCCGCACCCATCCTGACAACACCACGTAGAACAATCACATTGTTTGAATTATGCGGTCAGATTACAGTCCGGTGACTTCAAGGGGCTGTGTTTTTTATCAGGCAATTGGGAGAGTTTGGTTTTGGCCTGCCAGCCAGCTTGTTGCCGGTCTGTTTGTTTCAATGTCAGAAATGATGAAAGGTGTTTTTCTGTGCATTCCCATATCCCATTGTGTCTAAATCCCCTACTCCTCTGAAATAAAGCTTTCCCAGACGCAGACGGAACTGTTCCTATTTAAAGCTCTTATTAGTAAAACGAGGGGAGGAAAAAATGGGACAAAAGCCATACTTTTATCAATGAAGACATGAGGCCACATCAGACCAGTGGGAACCCGTCTTTTTTTCATTCAGGGGAGAACACATGGCAGTCTGGCCGGCCTGCTCGGCTGTGTTGGTGCAACTGTCATTCACGCTTGATCTGTGGATAAACCCGTGTCCAAGACTGAACCAGTCAATCTGGATCAATTGTAGATAGATCGCTTGGAGCAAACACAGGCCCCCGCAGAGAGAAAATTACAAACAGATTGTCCTTCTCTGTCAATCCGCCTGTCTGTCTCACAAACAGATACTGCATGGATGAAAAATATTGTTGGACTGCCTATCTGCCTTTCTATCTCTCTCTCTCTTTTCCTCTCTCTCACACACACACACACACACACACACACACACACACACACACACACACACACACACACAGTCTGCATGAATAAGAGGCTCAAACAAGCAGCCTTTCTTTCTGTCTGGTAGACAGACTGCACAGATGAGAAGCATCAATATATTATTTCTTCCCTACCCTATGTCTTTCTCTGTCTCCGTCTCTCACAGACACACACATAGATGGCATTCGTGAGAGGTACACACAGATTGTCCGTCTGTCTGTCTGTGATGGATGAGCACAGACAGAGCATTCTTCTGCAGCGCTCCACTAATAATCCTCACTGATGAGGATCACCAGAGAGAACAAAGGCAGTGAAAGCCAACGCAAGTCGAATCTGACGGTATCATGCTGGCAAAACTCTTCCTCTCATTTCATTTTCCCTTGCTGTCAGCACTTCACTTCTCGCATGTGCTTCTTTTTTTTTTTGCTGCATATTTATGACACTTCAGGCAGGGTTATTTATGTTCACACCCAAGTGCTGAGCAACCAAATAAATAACGCTTTATTGGGACAGCGGGTTGCTGGGTCAGGTTTGCTGCGCTGAGGTCCTGACTCCTGGTGGTCATTCGGAATCCCACGGTATTTACTGCAGCGGGGCAGGGGAGTGCTCCCCCGGTGTCCTGGCGAACTTCCCAACCTGTCTGTCTGGATGTAGACGTCTAATTACCGCCAAATGCCCCGCCTCTTCGCCCGCCGCAAACGGGGCGCGGCTGCTCCGGCGTGGTGCGGCCGCCGCCCGCGCACGCGGACGCTAATTATGCCTGCGCTCGAAGGTGTGAATGTGTCAAAGTCAAATAAAGGATGTACGCCGCGGCCCGCGTCTGACAGCCATCCGAGCGCTCGCTCTAAAGGTCGCCCCCTCCGTTTCAACAGATTTACAGACTTTGCCGGTGGCGCCTCCTGCGGGGGCTGCGTATCGGTGGTAGTTAACGTGAATTATTCCCCTTCACTTTAAAGCGCCGTGAGAGCCTTAAAAGGCAGCTTATAAAGGCAATATATGAATGTATTCATAATGCATAGAGTAATAATTCAAGCTGTAAAGCGTTTGAAATTCTGGTAATAATCACATCGTACCTGGCTCATATCTTAGGGCAATTATTCAAAATGAATAATAGGTGTCAATGGATTGTGGGTAGGGGGTTGTCAGGTACTACAGTATGAATTAGAAGCTGATTTTATAAGGACCTATCACTCAGGTGATTGGGGGTATTTGAGGATACAGTTACAGGTAAGTCCAACTTATATTAAACTACATGTTGGCCAAAATGTGCCAATTTACCATGCAGTCTTCAGCCTGAACTGTTGGTTTTAATATTAAAACGCCAGGAGTAACAAAAATACCAATCTGTGCAACAGCATTTCTCCCCTCAGAAAATCTGTGGAAAATATCAGATATAAAGAGCACCGCCACCCCAACAAACACACACAACCCTGTCTACCCTCAAAATAAAAAAAGAAAAACCAAGATCATGCTTCAATATTTAGAGCAGCCATGCAATTTCATGAACAACTGTGAAATCATCAATACTAAATTATGAAGCGCAATAAAAAATGAACCATAGAAAATATTTTCTCGCATTAATGAGACCTGTTTTTGCTCATTATATTTTATGGGGGTGTTTTATCTCTCTGTATGATGCCGTAAAAATGATCACTCTGTCAGTGCTAGCCCATGAGAATGCCTTTGCTATGACTGCAGGCTGTTAGATCCAAATTCCAAAAAAAGGCACTATAAAAAATTGGCTGTAGTAAGAAAAAGCAATAAACCATGCAGGCTAATTACATGTACATCACAGACGCTGTCAGGGGAAAAAAAAAATTAAAAAAAGGTACATTTTGAGCCAATCAAACAGTGGAAATCCCTTGTGGGAGTCTCCGGCCGTTATGGTTCAAAGCCAAGATAACATTCTGAATCGACATCAGCAGGTTTCCTTGGCGAGGAGTCAGGATTTAAACACGTACAGTTTACTCTCTGCACATTTAATCTGAAAGGCAGTGATTTATTTTGATGGAAGTGGTTGAAACAGATTCTTCAGCACTGACACTGTAGAACTGTGGTGCACACCGATCCAGTGCTTCCATCGACTTCTCAATTTAAATCTATAAGGTCATTTTAGTATATATCCCTCAATATGTGCGTACAATATACATCGGAGAGAGGCAATAAATTACAGATTTTGGAAGTGATAAAACACTATTCCAGCCATTGCACAGTGTAATTGCCGTTAAAAGGCACATCTGATTTATGTTACAGTTCACTCTTCAAGTGCTATATGGTAATAAATAACCAACAAAAAAAGCTTCCATCACCAAGTGAATGTGCTCATTTCTCACTGAGTAGAAATTTTGCTCAAATTAGGAGCTCTGAAATACAATTATTTCCAAAAAGGTGCCATTATTGTTTAAAAAGTTGCTTTCTTTGTGTTTCAAAAAAGTTGCTTGCATTTTCTTTTATTTGAGCTGACAGTCTCTCTGGATTAGAAAGTAGACGTCTTCACTGCAGAAAACTTTCACCTCCATAGAAGCTGTCATCAAAGCCGGGCGGGTTCGTCAGCTGCTGTCCAGCCATTGGACAAGAGACCCTGCCAATTACAGTAATTTTCCTTTGTCTTTTGTCTGAAGCCAAATTCTGTGAAAATGCAAAAGGCACACAATCAAACCTCAGAGGAAAACTACTGCAGAGAAACTTTCTCTAGAGCGATGCATTTTTGTTAAATAACAGCAACTTATTTGAGAACTTTTTTGTGAAGATAAAAGACTTTTTTTTTTTTTTTAAGAAATTATTTTTATTTAGAAATATTGCAAGGTCACTTAAGGGGCCACCATATCTTGCGCACCCTGCGTGTGACACTCATCACCCCCCACACAAAACGTTCCCCTCAGGCCGAGGCCACGAGCTGCGCCGAGCTTTGTTTCTGACGGTGCCGTGAGGAGGAGACGCTGAGTCACCAAACGGAAAACGGTCTCCAAAAACGCGGAAGAGATAACGGCAGGGACGGGAAGGAAACATTCGGCTCGCAGCCTTGGAGGGAATCGGACAGAAACCCAAGCCCACCGGGGCTGCTATCTGCCCTTGATACAAACAGCTGTGCAAGGGTATGCCCGCACACGTAACTCTCTACGTAAATTGCGCCTTATCAGAGAATGGCAAGGCTGGAGGGGGCTGCCTCAATGCAGATAAGGACGATACACGTCTTTCTGTTTTTTTTTTTAACAGTTTTGAGTTTGAAAAAATGTTCAGTGTTTCCCACACCAACCCCCATTTTTCGGTTAGCATGGTCACTGCGCAGTGAAGGTAAGGAACAGGAGCAAAGGTGTTATTTCAGGAGGGAGAAGCAACAGTGCGTTCCCTACTCTGACACTCCAGCACCCAGTCCTTCGGCACCGTTAGCTCTGAACGGCCCTCAAACACTACAGAAAGAGGTCGGCAAGGATTTGTTTCATGATAAAAGTGGGCCAATCTGAGTTTATATTTACTCATGTCAATGATGAGTGTGCACAATGTGTGGCACCATGTTAAATGAGCACACTTGAAGCCTCTGTGTTACTAATCACACACACTGCCAATAACACATAAACAATACAAGACTCCCTGGAGAAGGGTTCTGTTAATTATTAAAGCCATACCTAACCACTGCTGTCCATTACACATCAGCTACCTTGTAGTTCAGTCTTTCCTTAGGGGATGTATAACAGCAACAGCCTAATGCTTGAATTTTCCCTGCAAATTTCAATTAGTATATATCAGAAGACATTTTAAATCACCTGTATCTGGTGAGAAGGAGTGACAACGACGTCTGGCCCTAATGCACAGACCACTGCAGCCACTATATAAACCACCAACCATGACGACCATGTAGACCTCTAACCACGACCTCCATAAGGACTAGCAACCATACCGACCATGTAGACCACTAACCATGACCACCGTATGGCCCACCAACCATGATGACCACATAGACCATTAACCATGACCATCACATAGACCACCAACCATGATGACCATATAGACTACCAACCACGAGCACTAACCATCAACAACATGCAGACCACTAAAAAGCGCAAGCTGGAGAGACTCATGGCGAATGTCTTTCGCCCATGCTAAACTCCAGTCTGCTCGCGTGTTTATTTGTTTGACTTGGAATTCTTAATGGAGTGTGAGGCTCTGCCCTCCCCCCCACCAGAAAGACGGGACGGAGAAGCCTATGGCTCCAACAGCCCTGACAAACACAGCGCTCCTGTGTGATCTCTCTCATGCACCGTGACCACATCTCCTCCCCCCCCCCCATTCGCGAGGAATCCCGCGACCAGCGAAAAAAAAAGAGCCGCAGCCGATCCACCACTTCCACGCGGGCAAGCCAAAAAATGCCTCCTCTTAATCGGAGCCATCTGGCTTCACAGGAAAATACAACACTACCGTAAACAAAATGATCTCGGACGTGAATCAGACAGGCCACAATGACAGGATGTCACTTGACAAGTGGCATTGTCTCCCAGTGAAGCAGCCATTTTGCCTTGTGAGACTCGTCCAAGCGGCAACCGAAGATTGACATGTTAAATAGGAAAATCCTTGTTAATGTCAAATATCGCATGAAGCTATGTGGGTTTCTGAGACGTTGAGTGACGAGGGAGAGACACATTCCTTTCTCCTAGTTCGGTCTAACGCAGTGCGTGAGGTAAGCTGGGGATACAGAGTTTCAGGAAAAAAAGAAAAATTGTCACAGTTAGAAGCAAGTAAGAGGCTTGAGGAAAAAGCTGAAGTAAGTAAAGAGATTTCCTTTTTGTACCTGACTTACAAAGCAATCCCAGACATTCCACAGCCACCTGCTGCACAGGTGAGTAACAGGTACTAGTGACCTGCTCATGACCCCTCCCTTCAAAAAGATTCATATCGCTCTCTCACTCTCCCTTTTTCTGAATTCAGTTCAAGTAAATTCTTCTCGCTTTACTGGCATGACAACATTTACTTGTTCATTGCCAAAGCCTTTGTAACAACATAAATAGCACCTTACCAAATGAACAAAAGACAATGAACTAGTGTGTGTGTGTGTGTTTGTGTGTGCATATATAGCATGTGGTCTGTGCTATCTGCAAGTAGTTTAATGATTATAGGAGCGTCAACCGGGGGTACAAAATCTTACTTGTAGAGGCTGTCAGGCTCCAGGCACTTGAAGACCAAGGTGTAGAGGACTGAGTGGGGGTGTTCACTGGCACGTCTCCCTGCCACCACACAGGAAGACCCCAGACCGGACAGGAGGTCATCCACAAAACTCAACACCTCCCCTGGGCAGACAGAGAGAAAACACATACACATTCACACACTCTTATGAGGAAAACTGTGTGCAATGTACATAGCGTGCATTTTCACCCACAGCATATAAATCGTTTTCAATCATTTCTACACGCGTTTAATCTATTTACATTGTTCTTTGTTAGTGTTGTATTTTTACATTTTTTCTGTTACATTGTTTCATTAATTTCAATGACAACTGAGCTCACAGACTACTGAAACTTGTACTGAACAGGCATGGTTCAAATTAGCTCTAGCACCTCTGGTGGTAAGACATTGTTACTGCAAGAGCAGCTTTGATAGTCAATGAATGAGTGAATGAAACCGTGATCGAATCTGCTTCCTTCAGTCACCGGCAAAATGTCAATCTTGCTATTTAAGTTTTATATTTACCATTGATAGACCACTCACAACTAACGCTTGACATTTTTGTATGTATCAAGTAGTAGTAGTACATGCTTGAGTGGAAAGGATTCACAAGTGTCACTGAGAAATAATACAGACCCCACTACCTTACATGCCCTCTCTGGTCTGGAAATGTAACAGACAGCCAATAAAAATACCAGTGTGGAGCTGGACCAATTGGGCAGAGTGAGCAATTACTATCCAATTAATAAACAAAAGAGTCGTCCCAGTGCACAAAGCAGGCTCTGATACACTCATTTTTCTGCATGACGGTGGCTACGTCAGCACTCGGAGAGCTATCTCCAGAAGAACAGACCTCTTCCAGCAGGGCTTTCTGTTTCTCCATTCAATCTAATGAAAACTTCTGGCTGGCAGCGAGGATGGCTTGCGTCATTGACCGGAGAATGAGGACTGGCTTCTATATTTACAGGACATGGTTCGGGACACTCGATCGTGTAAGTGACTGTGAGTATATCATAAAAGGCGTCATGGCTTGTTTTTTTCCCCCTCTCGAGATCTCCCTTAAAAACGATGTCTTCCTCTCAGCGCCGAAGTCGTGCGATGCGCAGACGTGGAGGGGCGATGACGCACTCGCAAACCGAGGCCACGCACGGAGGCCCGCTTCCCAGCACTCCGAGTGTTCTCGAGAAGAAAGAAAAAAAAAGAAACTGTCATAACAGTTTAAACAACCACACGTTTTTGGATTTCGGACTATTCCCGGGATGCGTAAAAGGGAAGCCGTGATTAGGTCCCAACCCGTCTGCTGACACATAAACAGAGTGAGCTCGTCTGTATTGAGCGCTGCTGGGAAATGTTAGGGTTGCGTAAGACGGGTACAGAAACAGAGGGGGAAACGAACAACACCACGCTTCCCTAGAAAGAGCACTGTGTGATGGAGGAGCTCCCAGCACACATTTTACTTCCTCTGATATGGCACTGCCAAGAGGTCTTCAGCGCTTAGTCTTTCAAGTTCTCTCACAGACACTGTCCCAGAATTTAGCTCATATAAATGCTAAAATCCGAGATTTTTTTACAACAGTCAAACAATATGTCTTCTCCGTTGCATGGACTTCTTTGGCTTGCTCACTGGGGACACATGAGGTCTTATACTACAAGTGAACTATGTTTGTGCAAATGAGAATGTTACACAGGATCTACATCTCTTAACCCCCGTAACAGGACATAGGAACCAGAGCAGTATCTTAAAGGCCATGCATGAACTATATGGACTATATGAACTATAACTTAACTCCGTCCAGGTCTGCAAGGAACCTGGGGGTAGTGTTTGATGACCAGGCAAATTTTACTGGCCACATCGCGATGACTGCCAGATCACGCAGATCTGCGCTGTACAACCTCAGGAAAATCGGGCCCTGCCTATCTGAGTATGCTGCACAGCTCCTTGTCCAGGCTCTTGTCATCTCAAGACTGGACTACTGCAATGCTCTCTTGGCTGGCCTATCTGCATGCACGATTAAGCCTCTGCAGTTCTTACAGAATGCGCATCTAGTTTTCAACCAACCAAAGAGGGCCAACGTTACACCTCTGATTGTCTCACACCACTGGCTCCCTGTAGCTGCCTGCTTCAAATTGAAGGCCTTGATGCTTGTGTTCAGAACAACCAACAAAACTGTACCTAAATACCTGAACATGCTACTACAAGTCTGTGTTCCCACCTGACCACTATACTCTGCTACCAAACAGCGTCTGGAGGTCCTGTCAAATCGCGGCACAAAATCACTATCCACAACTTTCTCCACTGTTGTCCCCCAATGGTGCAATGAACTTCCACACGTCATCCACTCTGCCAAGTCCTTCACTACCTTCCAGAAACATCTGAAGGCACGGACCTTCCATGCTCACCCGATCACCTGAATCACTACCATCTAAAGCAATTTCTTATGTCTTAAACATAAAAGATATAATGGTTTAATGCACCCGTACCTCTAGCAGCTAGCTTGTACCTTGTCTGGCCAACTATTGAAACCTGGCCATGCAGCACTGCTAATATTGTTGACTCCTTATATGCCTTTTTGCTTGTGTTGTACTCTGCCTCACTGGTAAGTTGCTTTGGGTAAAAGGGTCTACCAAACGAATAAATGTAATGTAAATATGGGGGGACCATATGGCTAGAGCCTCGTCTCCATGGCATGAAGGAGCTTGACGTACAAGGGACATGACATTACCACGACATGGCACTTTCCCACAATGTTCCTCTTTACGTCTGAGTGTCAACCAGACAGATGGAAGCACAATGCCATGTTTTAAAGCCTTTGGCATGATTTGACTGGAGATCAAACCCTCAGCCACCAGGTCAGATCCAGATCTGGTCTATTGAAACTTCAAATGTATGTGTATAATGAACTTGCAGGGTAAGGATGTACCTATTGGACATATGGTAACCGAGGGAGCATAATTTTACAAGGTCAGTGCTTTGAAAGGACCCTATCAGCCCCTTGCACTGAAATCATAATCATAACTGTGCCATAACATGTTCCTGTTCTGGATTAATATTCAAGAGAGGCCTATTGCAGTCACAACCGTATCAGGTTGTGAATGAACATAATGTTAATGAACATAATGCTTGTGATGCTTTTCTGTTACTGGCACAGATGTAACATCTGCCTGCAGACAGATAGTTATAGAGAACCTCTAGCTAGGATTGTTCTCTGATTTAATCATTAGAAGTGTAGTTCAATGCTGTCATACACATCATCTGTTTGGTGCATGAAATTTAGCTTTTAGTTTTCCAGGAAAACACCAATAAAATGTACCCAAACACATGCTCTTACAGGGCTTTGTAAATGCTTGGTACAAACAAAGACTTTCCCTGGGTTTTCTCAGAGAGCTGCCATGAACGAATGTTGACCGCAGACTTTTTGAGGTAAACGATTGTCCTGGTAATCTCTAGAACCGATTATCACAGACTGACATCATTTCCACTCACAGCGACGCATGCCTTAAAGTGCACTTATCTAACACATGTTCTAAATAAAGCATTTACATTCTGACAGCGTGTTTTGTAAAACGCCAATAACTAGAACGCTCTGAACAGAGAAGAACTGTTTACATGTCTGTAATTTTTCAGGGGTAATTTTTGGGGTGGTTGGGGGGGGGCTCTGTTAGTGAAACAGCCCACACGTTCTCAGTGGAGCTGTCTCTCTTTGATCTCATCGGGCAGAACCGGGCCTTCTTTAGAACCGCGAGCCGGTTCTATAAACAGCAGTGTAATGACCTCACCGCCTGTGTGGCCTTGGACAGCCTACTGCAGGGATTTAGACGATCTGTGCAGCTCATCTGCTGTGTGTTCACAGCACCTCATGTTAAACTTGTTTTCTTTATTTATTTTATTTTTCAGGCTCTGCTTTTGAAAGCAGACCACCTGTTTTATGTTTTTTTTTCTTTTTTTCTGTTGGTTGAAATATGTCTACAAGGATGTGTTTTGTTCAGCATTTCCAATCTGGAACTCTGTTTTCATGACTTGAGGGATAAAAGTTTCTCTAATTCAATAAAAATGAAAACATTATATACACACACACACACACACATATATTCTTCTACTTTTATTGCTTTCTCTGATCTAAAATGGCATTTATTTGAAATCTAAGATTAGATACATCAGAACATTTTCTGGGATCGAGAAAGAGAAGAATGTAAAGATCCAGCCAGGATTGCCCTTATGTAGTGCAGGAATAGAGAAAGAGAGAGAGGGGAGGGGGAGAGAGAGGGGGAGAGAGAGAGAGAGAGAGAGAGAGAGAGGAGAGGGAGAGAGAGAGAGAGGAGAGGGAGAGAGAGAGGGAGAGAGAGAGAGAGAGAGGGGAGAGGGAGAGAGAAAGGGAGAGAGAGAGAGAGAGAGAGGGGAGAGGGAGAGAGAGAGAGAGAGAGGAGAGGGAGAGAGAGAGAGAGAGAGGAGAGGGAGAGAGAGAGGGAGGGAGAGAGAGAGAGAGTGGAGAGAGAGAGAGAGGAGAGGGAGAGAGAGAGGGAGAGAGAGAGGAGAGGGAGAGAGAGAGAGAGAGAGGGGAGAGGGAGAGAGAAAGGGAGAGAGAGAGAGAGAGAGAGAGGGGAGAGGGAGAGAGAGAGAGAGAGGAGAGGGAGAGAAGGGGCACAAAACAGAAGGTGGGGGTGAGACAGAAAGATGCTCAGCTTGCTGGAAACCCAGTCATAACTCAGTGCTATCCCGCAGACACCAGAGGGTGATGAGGTCCCAACCCCTCTGGTCATACCTCCTGTGGTTATTCCTCACAGGACCCATAGAGACAGAGATACCTGCTACCGCTGTTCCCTCACAACACAGGAAAAGCCAACCACATGGCTCGAAACACAGAGCGTTCTAGGACTGACCACTACAGCAATGTTTCAGCGTCACAAGTAAAGCTAACCTGCTCTAATACCCACCAATACAGTAACACTTACAACAGTCATTTTTAATGCCTCAAATCCAGCCACACTCCATAAGAAGCAAAATATTTTACAGCCAGTTCAACAGGTGCCATGCACCATATGGAGCTCACATAACAGCAAACACATAACCTAAAGCCATAAGCATGTCAGGCAGGCAGCAAGCAGCACTACATAAAGACATGTTAACTGGTATGCCACTGCTGTCACTGCAAACCTCTTATGTTTGATAGTGCATGCAAGCAATGCATAGCTAACAGTGTTTATCCTGAATGTGCTAATCTAGCACCTGTGACAGTGTTATGCATTTTGGCATGAATGCAAAAGGCTTCTCCCACATCATACATCGACGCTTACAGTATATTGTCATAGTCAAGACAATATGACTAACTTGTACTTATCAAGGCGACACAATGATCTCTTTTGATTACCCCGTCGCTCGGCAACCTCACAAATGACACCCCATCATGGCAGCTGATCAAGGCGCACGGTGGGGCCGCAGATTAAAGTCTCGGGGGGACCAAGCAGCTGTGTCGCAGCGGAAAGGTGAGGGGTGACCCCCCGCCCCCCCCACCCCCACCCCCATCGGCGAGAGTGTAGCCTCTCTCTGAGTCTGACCTCCATACAACCCCACTGCAATGCGGCCTTGTCCTCAGCAACGACCCGTCAGCTTTCATTTCATACACATTTTTCAGCTAACCTACATCAAAGTATAAAGGGTTAACGGCATGGCATGGCTGTGCTACAAACGTTAATTTGCAGCTATCTGAACTTTCCCCAAACTCTCCCCAAAGCTCATCATAAATAAACAGGTAGTAAAACAGTAATCTCTGTGACACAGACGATACCACAGCTGTAAAATGAATGAAAATGTTGCTCGTTTTTCATTCATTTAAGCCACTAACCACAGTCATATGAGAGGCAGATGTAATGCAGAAGTATGCGTTAACAAAACGCTTACTGCCACATTCCTGTTATATTAAGAATGATATAATAACACCTTTTGATGAGGAGCTAGGGGAGCTATGAAATGTATTGGAGTTTTAAGCAATTGGGATTTGGCAATTAAAGTGATTTTACACTGCTACTCTTTACTACTTTTGATGAAAAAAAAAAAACGTTTTGTCTTTAATATTTTAACAGATATATCTCCCCAAAACACTATGAAAGTATGTCTATAGATATACAAAGCATATCTCTTTTGACATAGTAATGTATTTCCAAAGCAATGCACGGCAAGCCAAGTGGGATCGCCTTCACCAGCGCGACTTATTTTGACATGAAAAGGAGAACTTCATTCCGCACACACCGCGTTTAGTTTCATTCAGACGAGGGGAAAATTAAAGGCTTAAGACAAAAGGGAAAGGGAATATTCCCATTGTGAAATACCGAGCATCCCTGCCCATAATCCGTCCGTTTTAATGGTGGTGGGCATTACAGCGTACCACAGGGGTTGCACGGTCACTGCCGCGCTGCAAGCGAAACCGCTTCCTCCCTCTCTCCCTCTTTTCTTTTAATCTAGCCCGGTCAGCTAAATGACGCCTCTCCGCAGACATTTCTTGGTTTCTCCGTTAGTGCGACATCGAGATGCGTTGAGGAACGACCGGTTGTGTCGGCCGCCTTCGTTAAAAGCCCACAACAAAACAAATAGTGTCCGTGCAACTGGGAAACATTCCGGCCTTCCGCAGCCTTCCAGGAACAAACTGATTGGCTTTGACAGACTGCTATTATTAACAGACGGAAAGCACCACAAGGACAGTTTTTCCCAATTGTTTATGTAAATACTCAAATCCTTTTGTTAGGTTGGAAGGTAGAATGGCACAATATTCAACGGAAAAAATACAAACATGTAATCACATGTGTTAACCTCACAAAAGGTTTTTTTCTGTGGACAGTACCAGTAAATACAGTACCAGTTTATTTCAAAACTGACTAAACGGGAGCAAAGCATAATGTAGCATAATGTTTTTTTTTCTTTCTAACACACAATGGTCACATTTATTCATATTTTATGCTTGGTATTTACCTGTAATAAAATTATAATCAGAGACATGAACAACAGTATAGTTACAAGAATAATTCATAACATAATTGAAACAATGTGATGTCCAACACAAAGTAGAGTGCTACAAGAGCAATCACAAGCTCCCCCAGTGATCAAGAAGCTGTGGTATTAAAGACAGTCCTAGGCCAGAGTCTGCAGGCTCTGCAGCAGAGATACAGTTTGATGAGGTATGTTTTCAGTCAGTATCAGAATATGGCCTGTGACTCTGTCATGAGGAAGAAGAGCATGCTGGGATTTCTCTCTTCCTCCAATCCACTGACAACAGCCGGCACCCTCAAGAGCAGAATGGTGTCTCTCATGGCTCAACTCAGTTGATCTTTAGCAGTTTCAGAGGCAGATTCTATCTAACCGCAGAGCGCTTCATCCTCAGCCTTGAATGTCAAATTGAACAGGGTCTTAAGTTCTTTTTTCCCCTCTCACAGAGTGTTTTTTGGTTAATCTCAGAGACCACACCACCCCTCAAGTTTAAAGATGAAGAGCACTGCGGTTTCACTGAATCCAGGTCTTCAGCTCATGAAGTGGAAGAAGCTAGTCAGGATTGGGAGGCGGATGCCGATACATTAGTATGCTGATAGCTCTGGCTGTGGTCAATTCCCTCAGGTCTGATTACTCAGGCAGGGAGAGACAGAGTGGTGGCTGTGACCCAGAGGTTCAGGCTTGGGTCACAGGATTTACTGACCACAACACATCACCGGCTGCTCCTTCTGCTCTTTACAGATAGAACACAGCAGTACAAATCAATAAAGCTAGGGTCAAATATAAAAGAATAAAGCCTGCATAGATGTGGTTTTTAAATTCTTTTTTTTTTTTTAAACACATAATTTCTGTTCTATTTTTATTATCATAATACATATAGCAGGACATATTTTACGACAAATATTTTATGACAAATACACCGCTTTGCCATTAAGGACCTGGGCCCGAGCCAGGTCCACCCCTGTGCCGGTCATGAAGGCCGTTAAAAATGACATGCTTTCTGAAAGCCCTCCAGCGTGCCAATACTTCAGTGTTTCTTTACGGCCACTTCTGTCCATATTTTTCTGGACGGCTTCCATGGCTTAGAATCGAAAGCCCATGCGCGGGAATAATTCAGTAATATCTCTTATTCTTGGACCTCTCAGTTCGCCGGGGACAGAAGCCGAGGGCACAGGGACCAGCCTCTGGGGGAACGTGTGCTTCCACGGGGAGGGCTGAGGTTATATCTAGTTTTTCCATGCTGCCACTGAAAGGACACATGGAGTAGGGTGTTTTTAAGGTGAATCACTCAAAGCCCAGTATTGTGGTCACTTGTGACAGCTACATATGACGGTCGATTTAACCCTACCTACCTTGTAGTGAGGTGCACTGTGCTTGGAGCTCTTTCTTCCACCATGTCCTCCACCTGCATTTGGGTTTCACCTAAAACTGCCCTTAGCCTGCTGCCAGGCGTGCTGGGTATCGGTGTATTTCCTTCTGGGCGGGGTCACCCTAAAGCACAGGATCAAAGGCCAGATTCTATGGCCTGCAGTGCTCTTTGTCCATTCATTAAAACACAAAAATTACGCAGTGTTTTAAGGTAACAGAAATGCTTGTGTTCTTGCAGATCATGTCTGCAAGCAGGACCACTTCAGGAAGGGGAAGTGTTAACACCGGGAACATTTAGAGTGGTCTATGAAATAACAAAAACCTGTGTGGACACACACAGACTATATGACAGATGGTAATTTATAGATATAGTTAACTAATGCCATTCAAAAATAAGACTGAGAGCAGAGACTGAAAATTAATAGAAAAATAAAAAATGATGATAAAAAATTGATAAAAAGCACCCTGCCACGACACAAATTGAGGTCGTACTGAGAAGGGGGTAGGTAGGTATCCTGCTCAGTCAAATCATTTGCATTATTTGCATTGACATTACATTACTTATATTGTGTAGTAAGGCACCCATTGAATCCACAAGAGGCAGTAACAAATAGAGAAAATCTGAGACGCCGGTAAATGTTATCATTCAGGAGCCAGCAGAACATTTCACTGAGTCTGGCCTTTTTATGCGTCTACTATGCAGCATCTGCAAAGTCGATTTTTGCAGGGAGAGGGATGTCCCCCTCGAGCCAGTGAAGGGTTCTGTTCCAGCAGGGACGTCCCGCACAACGATCCCAACCCCTCGTCTCAAGAAGAAGAAGGGGAAAGGAAAAAAAGCCATTTGATAATCTTACATCATCGCGTCCATTTCCTTTATTGCGGAGCACAATTGCGTTTATGGCCGTGACCCACATACCTACGCCTGTGCTTAATGCTCAGCCTCTCTGATTAAAAGCTTCCTCTTGCAGGAGGAACAGCAAAAGCAGACGCAAACAAAAGGAGGAGATGAATGCTGGATTCTCTCAGACGTGGGAGCGGCAGGGGGAAAAGAG
This sequence comes from Megalops cyprinoides, assembly GCF_013368585.1. NCBI lineage: Eukaryota > Metazoa > Chordata > Actinopteri > Elopiformes > Megalopidae > Megalops > Megalops cyprinoides. The sequence goes on along the minus strand of NC_050587.1, from coordinate 37,134,946 downwards.
AACCAGGCGGAGCCACCGAAGATATTTTAAACAGATGAAAAGATATAATGGCACCTTGACACTAGGAGAGTGGTTTCCTCCCCTTTCTCGTCCCCGAAGTGATGATTTTTTATGAGAAGTACATTTCAGGCAGGTAGGTTCACCATTCATCATTCATACACACACACACACACACACACACACACACACACACACACACACACCGACATCACTATTATTATATTTAATTAACTCTTGTCATCATTATCATCATCATAACTCTCTCTCTCTCTCTCTCTCTCTCCTTCACACACACACACACACACACACACACAGGGAAACGCAGGTGTAAAAGCACAGTGGCACAGTGCACCTCTCTCTCCTGTTTGCTCTCACTATGATCAGATGTTCAGGCGGGGGGGGGAGAGAAGTCGGGAGATGACATCACCCAGAGGGGGCAGCAAGGCATGTTGGGTACAAGCGGTCTGACTGCCAGGCCAGAGTGACTCATTCTCATTTGCAGCCTCCGGGTACTCTCTCCGCATGCGGCGCTAACACGGGCAGACGAGGCCGCGTCTGCCAGCGCCCCTCTGTGTTACCGTGCTGCGTGACTTTCGTACAGCCAGGCCACGCTACACCCCCAGCCTTGTCACCGTTTCTCCTGTGACCTATTCAGCCCGTCACTTTAACAAGGGGAGAGGGCTCAAGCAAGTGACTAATAGCTCCACCACTGACACAGCGTCAGCTACAACAACTCCCATTGCAGCTTGTACTACAACTACTGCTATTTCTACTATTACTAATAGCAACACCGACACACAATCTCCATTGCTGCTAATGCTTCTATCATGACAGCTGCTGCTGCAGCTTAGGCCACTACTGATGACAAGTGGTTGCAATGATTGACAATGTCATCATTAGCACCATCATAACCATCAGAAACAGTACCATTACCACACATATGAATATTCATGTTCTATATTGTACTATAATTGTAGCAGCAATTTGTAGCATTGTACTGTATGCTACTGCTTTGGTTTGTCCAGCCAATACAGCATAATCAAAATTGAACCGACAGAGATAGAAAGAGAGCAAGAGAGAGGAGAGAAAGTGAGAGGAAGAAAGTGGAAAGGATAGCAAGAGAGAGAGAGGAGAGAAAGTGACAGACAACTCAGAGAGAGTGAGAGACAGAGAGAGAGAGAGAGATAGAGACAGACAGATGTGGATCTTGGCTCCCGGCCCGTTCTCTCCAGTCTGCTGACGGAGAGACTCATGATGAGGAGCGAATCCAGAATCCATTTTTAGGGATGAGGTCATCTTTAATTAACCAAACAAAACATGAGGGAGAAGTCTGCTGTGTCACTCCTGTCTGTTCTTTCCCATCATCCTCAAGGACAGGCTTTATCTCCCTTTAATTGAATCTGTTTGAGGCAGGGCTTATCGCCGCATCGCGGCTAACTACGTTTGAAGGGTTGGAGTTGTCACACAATAATGTAAGGCGGTGCTTCTTAAAACTGTGAGTGGGGTCCCAAAAAAGTGTCCCTACCAGGTTTGTACTGTACTGTGAAGAGGCGAAAAAAGAGCAGAACTCAATAATCACAGTGCAAGGCACTTTCAGACAATATTGCTATTCAAATTAGATTTCCTGTCACTTAAATTAACATATGTTTCACATTCAAAGCAAGTGCCACGCATTTTATATATAATATAACGGCACCATCTTAAAATAGATTTTCCTGTATTCTGTTAAAACACATGTAAATCAATGTATGTTTTACAATCTAACTATGTATGATCTGTTGAGTGAATTGAGTGAGCAATTAACACTGCCGGTAGAGTATGCTTGCGTCATCAGTGGGTTGTCATTTGGTTTTGGCATTCAGGCATAATGACATGGTCTTAAAGTCATCTTAAAACACTTTCTTTTTAAATTGTCCTTAATCTTCGGGTAATTATCTGGTGCGAATTACAGTCTGCGTAATTTCCTCTAGAACACATTAAATTTGCTGCAGTCTGAGACGGGTCATGTGATAGAGAGGACTTGGCGCTATGGACACGGGGGGAAGTCGTTTCAGAGCCCCTGATGTAAGGGAGAGCAATCCCACCACATGATCCAGGCAGACAGCGAGGATGAGGAGAAGGGAGAGGAAGGATGAGGGGTCTGACCCCTGGAAGATCCCGATAAGCCACCCTCTTATGAATGGGGGTGGGAGATAAAAGCAATCCCCCAGAAAATGAGAACGGGGCTAATCCTGCAGTCTGGTGGCACACGCGGAAATGACAGCAGGGTTGTGTGACTCCCAGCGCTGGCATCTTGGCAGACGGCTCAATCATCAGGCAGTTACGACACCCCATGCAAACCTTTACAGAAGCCTTTATTATAAAATTCAATTACCTTACAATGCACCCTAGGCCATAACCTTACCTAATCCACCACACCGTAGTGATGGACGTTACCCCGTATGCCCCAATTTACCACAAATCACCACTGGTTTGTAGTGACAGAAACACAGCTTAAAGTGACTGAATGGAGCCAGGGGTTTCTTTAACCCACAACCCAAAGCAGGGATTGGTAGCAAGTAATGGACAAGAGTGCTTGCCACAGTCATTTTCAATGGTACATCTAATGTGGGAGGAGTGTTCACAAACAAAACAATCACTGAGATTCCTGTGTATGGACGGCAGACAGAGGGAGAGAGAGAGAGAGAGAATGCTGCTTTCCCCAGCTTTGGCCGGCATCATGCACAATATTTGATTTAGTCTAATTAGCAAACACAGATCCCATCTGTGGGGAATGAGTCAATTCCCTGAGGTGAACACACACTCGTCTGTTGTGAAACCCTACTGGAGATACTGCTGTCAACAACAGCAACATGAGGGAGCCAGAGAGACAGAAATAAAGAGAGAGACAGAGAGAGAGAGGTGGTGCAATGCTGGTGGCCCGGTGCGTGGCTGCCTATCACAGCTTGCTGGACAGAGACAGAGACATGGAATTCCAAAACTGTGTGTGCAATCTAATAGCTTGCAAATGTTGTTGATATAAACTATCAGAACTGCCTTTTTGTATAATTTTGTTCTTCAGAAAAACAATACATTGTTTGTTGGGTGAATGTGTTACTGTTGATTAAAAGAGCAAAAGAGAAATGGAGGAATATTTTTAATTTCTTGTGGGGTCACCTTCACATACATGTACAGGTGATTTACATCTCTCCCCCTTCTTGCACGCCGGTCGTGAAGCTGGACATTTACCAGCGAAGCAATTCGGGCTAAGCCCCCGTACTCAAAAGTACGACAGCTTTGCCTCAACAAAGATTTGACCCCGCAGCTCCGCGGGTATGAGTCACGCTGCCAAACCGCTGTGCCGCACACAGTGTTTGCGCGGACAGTTATAAAGAATCGGCTACTGACTGTCAGCCCCGCCCCATCCAGTGCGGTTTAGCAGCCTCAGAATGTTCCGCTCACCATGGCGACTAACAACAGAGAGAAAAAACATTTATAAAAAGATAAATAGATAAAAATGATAAACATTGCTTAAGTAGCACAAAGCCATAAACAAGAGCAGGCAGAGATGCCTCCCGAAGTATGACGATAATGCGCCGAGATTGAGGCTGACAAACGATACCTGCGGGGGGGTGGGATGGGGTGGGGTGGGGGGGTTTGTGGCGTTCGTGACTGATTCGCTGCCAGGGAGATCGCGCCGTGCATAAACGGGGCGGATTTATGTACTGATGACCGGGCTACCGTCCAACCACATCAAAGCCGCCAGCCGCTCCCTCCCGCTGCGCTGACCTCACCAGAAAAATCTGCGCGTTAGCTCCAGGGACGGCTCCAAACCACCGCCACGGCCCTGTCCTCCCGCCACTCGCAACCCAACCAAGGTGACGAGAGGGCGGGAGGGCGGGCGGCACAGATAAGGGCGTGCAGGACGGGGTGGCCCCTGTGTGCTCCGAGCCCCGTTTTTTTTTTCAGGAGGGGGGGAGAGGGAGGGGTCAGAGAGCGAGACTCCGCGGAGGCAGATGTGTTGCGTTGGCTGACAGGAGAAGGAGACAAGATGAGTGAGCTTTCCAGTACCGGGGTGGGCTTGCTACAACATGGGGGCAAACATACATCATGTGTGGCTCCAGTGTTTTTGACAGCGTACAACGGTGGAGCTTAGTGAGGGTGGGGGGCATGGAATGGGGGGTGGGGGGGGGGGTGCAGAGATAAAGGTCATTCTACAGATGCAGTGATACCTGATACCCCACATGTTTCACATTTCATTTGTTTGCTAAGCAGATGCCCTGCTCCAAAGGAAACTTATATATATATTACATTTGACACTTTATAAATTCCTAAAGTATCGATTACAGTTGGCTTCTTCCAGTTACAGGCCGGCTGCCTTCCTCCAGGGTGCAACGGCTCTGGCTCACCTGGGATTTGAGTCTGTGCTATTACAGATCCAGCCCTAGTACTTTATCCTCACTAATCACAGGATCTGATTTACAGCACAGTATGCTGCTCAAGTGAGCCACGCTAAATCTACAGCCAAAGAGTATGAAAATAAAATCAAACATGTTGTTACTTATGAAGAGCTCCTGTTGCCTCAGTTGGTAGACATGTTTGATCTGAAAGCAGGCTAAGTCCTATAGCCCAGATATCACGACTTTTTATCTGGACTATACCATTGGTTGACAATGACTGCCAATCCTCCAATCAGCACTGGCTGTACTGTAGTGCACTATGGGATCGTGGCATATAAAATGGAAATTGGCTTAAAGTGAATATAGTGGGGGATTACATACGCCTTGCTTCACCATATCATGAGCATTGGGCCCAATGCTGATGGCATAAAACCATATAGCCGAAAATGGATTTAACTACAACCGAGTATATCTGCAGCAAAACCACACTGTGTATGAAATATCATACTACAAAAGGAAGTCCTCTAACCCCACATGGCAGAACTCGCCTGTATGTGAAAGTTCTGTATACATCTACGCACTTTTTTCTGGCTGGATTTTTAAAAATCGAAATGACCTTGTTTTACAAGGAGATGAGCCATTTGGATAAGCGTCCCTAATTTTCTGAAAGAAATTCCATATTTTGAACAAAGATTAAAACAAAACTGTTGACCCTTGGCTGAGCTGTCAGTGTACGTCTACGAAATATTCAGCACAATTCCCCACTTTTAAGAGAATCCCCACCATCCCGTAAATTCTGCCTCCAACTTTATATCAGCACTTCTGATCTTAATGATGGAGGGCAATTGGTCTATTTATGCAAGGCCGTACAACATCCGTCAGTGAGAGCCGTGTTTTATTGTTTATGACAGACAAGCCAGAGCATGTTCTGAGACCGAAACAGAGATGTTTCAAATTTGAACAGCTGAAAGATGTCATGCCAATAGTTCCCTTCCTTGACGATATGAATTGAATGATAACTGGGGGGATGCAGACTTCAAAAATCCTTTCTTAACCCCCCCCCCCCCCGCTTGTGCCTAAAGGAACGGGCACGCGAAACCAATAAAGCATGCCGACTTTACTGCTGGACTGACAGCAGCCCAAAAACTCTCTGCTGGAGAAAGTTAAGAGAGTGCGGACCTTTTTCATCTGTCTACATGGGGGGGGGGGGGGATGAGGGGGGGCGTTGGTGGGGAGGGATGAGTCACACGTCACCTACCCCTGCCAGGAGCCCTTTCACAAGCCAGACCAGACTATCTCCGGCTGGGTCACTCTCATGACTCTCGGTCCTATACTGCTACATTACCCCTCCGATCTCCGATGACTAAACCCCTTGAGCTCAACAGCTCCTCTTTTTCTCCTTCATTAAGCGTCTGTTAGTGACAGGCTGACTCACTGCTCCCCCTACTCCCCAACACCCCCCCACCCACCCACCCCGACACACACACACACACACACACACACACGCACACACTTTGGGTAAGCGCCAGTTATGGATCCCGTCAAATTGCTTAATCCTTCCCCCTCCTTAATACCAACCACATGCATAATCTTTTCTTTTAAAAGGAGCATGGGGCTGAGGCTTACTCACCATCCACAAGATCATCAAAGTGAGCACTTATCTAAATTTACCCCCCCCCCCCCCCCCCCCTACCCCCCCCACCCCCACCCCGCCACAGAGGCCGTTCCTCACCCAGCCGTTGTCCCCTGCCAGGCAGTTGGATGGCACGATGGCTTTTGGACAAACATGCGGCACTATTGTCGATGACTGGAAGGCATACCTTTTGGATTCTCGAAATCAGAAGGTAATGGATTTTAACCCTTTCGCGCATATGGTCACACCGCTGTACTTAGGCCTTTCACGTGAACGGTCATACCGGTGTGATTAGAATACTACATTGGAAAAATTCTAACTAATGATAGCTTTGAGGAAACAGTGATTTAATGTTACAAAGTACAGCAAATGCGGGGGGTGAAAACTATGAGAAGCTTAATAATGCTAATGAAAACATAACAAACCATGTAACGTAACACGCACGCTACATAGCATAAAATAAGTCGCATACGAAAGGGTTAATTCGAAGTGGGAGATTACTGTCATACCATCAAATCTGAACAGGTTCAAAGAATATCCTGCTGTGACCCTGTATGCATGGGTAGGACTTCTAGGAACTGCAAGCTTGGAGTTTAGGGACCTATAGGGTAAGAGCTATATGTTGCTCTGGCTTGGATATCTACCTTGCAAATAAATAATCAACCGCATTGTTTGATTGTATGAGGTAACCTCTGTGCACGCACATGTGAAACACCAAGCCAACAGATAGCAGAGGTGAACTTTCAGACTGATCAAAAATGAAAGAACGGTCAGAAAACGTCAATAAACTGCGTTACGAGGGCTCAGCGTTTTTGACGAAACTTCTTTATGACAGTGTCCCTTTGAGAACATTACCAAACTACGCCATTCCTTGATTGGAAATGACCAAATGATTACATCAGTTGTCGGGAAGCGACTTTGTGCTGCCCTCTGTTCGGTGACTGGAGATTTCCCCTTCATAACATACATCTGCATTCGCAAACTGAAATGCGTCATTAATTAGAATCTGAATGCCAATTGAATCAGGTGTTTTTTTAATATCGTGTCTGACGACGAGGTTGACTCAGCTGTAATGAAATCAACGCAACGGTATAATGCAATCTCACTGAGGCTGCATTTCGGAAACGATGATGTGGCTAATTATTTTCAAGTCCTCAACGTTCAGCCCTGCCCCTCTAGACCACAACTGGGTACATAATTTGTTCTAATTTTTGTTTTAAATTTAAAACCGGCTAGCACCAGCAGAACAAAAACAACGAACACCGTGTGACTTCTGCTATCTGTGAAAATCCTGGAAAGATACCGGCGTTTCTGAAGTGCGGACTAGGCTATCATAACAGACGTAACACAGCTGAATGCCTGACTGACCATTCCAACAGATTCTTCATCATCTAACACATTCTCTCATTCAAAACACAGTTAGAGCCCTGGAACAACAGAAATCCATCTCAAAAATACTCTGTGCCCAATCCCACGAGGGGACTCACCCATGTGACCTCACAACTACACGACACTGCTGTTAACATGCTAAAGTTGTTACACCTGCATGACCATCAATACAAAAAGAGCAAAAACAGCTTCTACCACAGTGGTACTCCCTGGTACTATTTAAATATTAACAGGCTACACAAAGAGCCAGGTCCACCCTCTCCCCTGGGGCCCCACGGGGGGCCTACCTGTGTATATCTCAGCCTCGGAGGGGTCCTCCACCCTTTTGTGCTGGATGATGTAGTCTGAGATCTTGTAGCCGATGATGGGCTCGACATCCACCCACTCCAGGGCGACCATGGTGCTGGAAGGTTCCATGTGGGGGGCGAGACGGAGGCTGAGGGCGGAGGAGGGGGAGGGGGCGTGAGGTGGCGGCCATGTTCATGGTGGAATCACCCATTACATTACATTCCATTCAATTCGTCCAGAGCAACTTCCAGCAAAACAGAACATAATCGTGGCGGCAGTGTTGAGGTTAAGGAGCAAAACTTGTAACTGAAAAGGCTGCCGGTTCGATTCCCTGGGGCACTAGGGCACTGCTGCTGAATCCTTGGGCCAGGTACTTAACCCACAATTGTCTCAGTAAATATCCAGCTGTATAAATGTATAACATTGTGAAAACTGTCATTGATATATATCACTCTGGATAAGATGTCAATAATGTAAATGTAATGTAAATGTACCCATTCAAATTGAATGAGCAACAGTGTCAGGCCAGGCTAACAAGACTCCCAGACCAGTGAGTGTGAGCATAACACTATTCAAGCCCTACCACAAGTTAACTTGTGTAAGCCAACTAGACATTGAAGCCAAGTATGCTACCATACATCAGTCACTAGATCACAGAATCCAAAACACATCACAATACTACATGTCAAACAAACAGCAAGAACTACAAATAGCTGGTGTTAGGGGGCAGGAATTGAAGTGGAACCAAGATGCAGTCTGAAGAGGTGGGTCTTGATGAGCCCTTTCTCTCCTTCACACCCCAGAGACAGACTGAGGCATGGTACACAAACCAACAGGAAGGACAACGCTTTGTCCAGCACTCACTGGTTGTTTAGAGGAAGGCGTGGATGGTGTTTGACACAGTGTGGTGTGGAGGAGTTTTTAGGGAGGGCGGGGGAGAGGGGGTGTTGTGTGACTTACACAGGCTGATGCAGGGGGCTGCAGTTCGGCAGGCCGTCCTTTCCGAAGGCGCTCAGGTCACACCGGCACCAGTTATCGATGACATCACCCTTCCCGGCGCACCAGTACGAGCTCATCGTGGCACTCTTGAAGGCCTGCGGGGGGGCAGACAGGTGAGAAAAATGTCATTATTAAGCACTGGGTTGACTTTACCTTCGCAGGTCTGACTCACCCGATGCCAGGCGTACCTGCTCACCGGCCCCCACCCTGTGCCATTCATCAACGGGGGGTCATAATTTTCTCACCTCCACCGGAAAAAATAGCAACCCTCTGACGAGTCCCGCACGGCAATGTTCTCCAAGCCTGGCGCCCTCGGTATGTGGGCCACGCGACCTTATCACCAGAGGGGCCCCTTATCACCGACCAGATCATTTCTGGAGGTAATTATAAACAGTGACGCAAGACTGCTGTTCCAGGTGTCACAGTGTTCCATTAGAGTCTGTACATTAAACCGCCAACCACGACCAAGAAGAGGAAGAAAGAAAAAGAAAAGGAAAAAAAACAGAACACTTTCTTTCTAGAAAGTACAGTGTGTACCGAAACTGCATGGAACATTGAGAAAGTTGTTCAGGAAGTCACTCGAGAGAGAAGGAAAAAAATGAACTGTGATCTGATGTTGTTGTTGCTCTTTTAAATGGGCTGAAGTCATGCATGTACAGAGACATTGACCCCTCCTTGGCTTTCCCACTTCTACATATATGAACGACCCAGCATGAACCCAACTCCGCCATCCCCAAACAGCCTATGGACTGATGCCATTTCTAAATTTTCAACACAATATTTTTTATAGGTGAAGAAAAACACATTCTTAGACCTTGAGCATTACCTTACATTGCATTCATTTAGTAGACGTTCATATCCAGAGCGAAGTCCAGCAAAACAGAACAGAAGTGTATCCATTTATGTTAAATGAGTAACAGTGTCAGCCCAGGTTAACATCACTCCCAGACTAGTGAGTGTGATCATAACACTATTCAAGCACTACCCTAAGTTAACCTGTGCAACCTGACCAGACAAGGGAAGCTAAGTGTACTACCATACATCAGTCAATACATCAGAGAACCCAAAACACATCGCAATATCACACATAAAATAAACAGCAAATACTAGGAGCAGGAGGTGTTAGGGGGTGGGGATTGAGGTGGAACTGAGATGTAGTCGACAGAGCAGAGTCTTCAGTCTGTGTTGGAAGCTGGCCAGTGATTCCGCTGTCCTGAGTCCCGTGGAGAGTTCATTCCACCACTGAGGGGCCAGTACAGCCAGAGATTGTGGCTGAGAGGAGCAACCCTGTCGGGATGGGACAGTCAGTTGCCTTGAGAGGGAAGAACGGCGCTCTGAGGAGGGTTTGTGTGGCTGCAGCCTTTCATTAACACATTCATACGTTTGATTAATAGTTTTTTTAACAAAGAACCGCCGCAGAACACAAAGGTTTTCGCATGCTAATGCTAACATGGCTAAAGAGGCCTAAGGAGCATGCAGTCAAAGAACGATGTGCTTTCCGAGGGCTAGAGAGGTATTCCTGGTGCTTCAGGTACACATGCGCAAAACGAAGCGACTGCACTTCGTATGGATCTAGCAGAAGAAGTAGGTTTATCCTCCGTTCGGCAAACCACCGTGCCTTAAATAAGTGCCTTTAGTAGAGTACAGGGCCACAGTCATCACACACACAGCGCATGGACTATGTCAACATGACCAGTCTGGACGTGGGGGAAACGCTAAACGTCCCGGGGGGCTGTGACCATACCCGTGTGCTGCACATCCATATCTAATTCTGCTTCCCACAACAGAAGTCAAACAACCTCACTGTGGGCATCCGCGCTTCCTGCTCGAAACACTGCAGGCCCCTCTGATGTGGCTGATCATTTGAAGCGGCAGTTTGGTTGAAATCAAGGTTTGACTGCCACTCCGGTCAAAGCTCTGGGAGAACACAGCCCCCTGTGGTCACCAGCGTTGCTGCAGCAGCTTGGGCGATGACCAGCCTTCACAAAATGGGCTGGTTTTCCTTTTTTTCCCCTTGGTTTGATCAAAGTTGTGTGAATAGGATACTGCAAAGATTCACTGATCACAGTGGGCAGTGATTAGGACAATCCATCCAGATGATCAGCAAATCTGTGAATTCACAGCTGCAACATTAGTAGTAATAGCACACACACCGCCTGGCGTGGGAACTAAACTGACCTCCTCAATGGTTTGAGAAATAGGCCGTGATCTCCAGCAAAAAACCCCCCAAACCACACCCACACAACAGTGTGATTGGCAGGTAATTGATTTCTGTAGAGTCCATTTGAAGACAAAAACTACAATAAACTGCAACAAAATGACTTTCCTTTATAAGGCTGCCAAATCCCCACAAACCTCAAGCCCAAGTAGCTCAATAGTGACTGCAGAAGATCAAAAAAAGGTCTCTATACTGGTGTCAGTATACAGGTCAGAATATTGGTGTCATGTAAATGTTTTCCTGCTGGAAACAAACAAACTGAAAACGTGAGGAAACGCTTAGAAAAATGAGACAAGCAGGAAAAATAACTGCTAAAGCCCACAGCTCCATCCTGCTGCAGACTTAACCCCCCCATGATCTTCATGAGAGAAAACCCATTTGTATGCTTAACTGCATAACTGCACATCTGGTAAACAGACAGCCCTACGTCTGTATGTATATGTTTGAAAAGTAATGCAATTAAGTTTCTGTTAAATAAACACATAATTTAATCACGGTGGGCTCGCAGGGGGGGGGGTAAAAAAAAAAAAATGCAGAAAAAATGAAAAGGAAAGCCTAAGACATCCAACCCAAGGCATGATCCTTTCATGAGACCTGCAGACCCAACATGTGATACACATTTGAAAGACAAACAAGAACGCTCACTGCAGTGTCTGACAAAACAGCACAAGGAATTCCCTGCAGAATATGATCTGCGCTCCTGTGAATGGTCGGGGGAGGGGGGACCCCAAAGTCTCCGTATCTGGGCGATCACATTAACTTCGCCATGCAGACCTGATGGAGGACAGGGGTACCTCTCCACCGATGCGGATCGGGGAAGGGAACAGGAACAGTACGTACCCTGTCTACCAAAACACCGTCAGGCCCGTGGAAATGAATGTATCGGTGCACACATAAGCCGCAGAACTTATGGTACAATGTATTCTGAATTACATGCCAAACCTCTGGGAGTAGGATTGCATACAAGAAAGCTGCAATCACTTATATGTTTTTGAAACATATGGCAGGCATCTACTTCTATATTTAAAAAAAAACTGTACCTTACATTTTCAGTTTCTCGTTTGATCAAATATTGACACATGGTATTTTTCCACGGGCGTGACATACATACTGTAAGAGGTCCTTCAGCAGTCCCATGAAAGGACAATCCTTCGCTTGTACAGGGTGTGAAGGAGGGCCTCCATCCACAAGTGTTCGGTTTAAATAGTTGGTTTAATTGTTTAATGCATGTTACATGTTAATCTAATTTCAGCTTCGCCATTGCTGAGCTCCTTTTCAGTGAACTCAATGCAAACAGGATAATTGTTCAATTGTTAATCGTCATGGTCCGATTGCGCCTGTTAACCGAACGGAGGAGGGCAGACTTTTGCTTGAGGACTTTGTCTGTGTGCTGTGTGTGCCCCAAGGCTGGTTCTTTTCTTTGTTGATTTAAAAAAAAAAAAAATTAAATAATTTTTATTTGTTTTTTTAAAACCTGCTCCCTCTGTTGTTTTGTGAGAAGCATCGACCAGCTTCTCAACACAGTGTCAGTAAGGCCTGTAAGTGGCCAACGCTGCTGGTTACAGAGACACAGAGCAGGCGTCCTCTCTCTGTCTCCCCCTTCAGTGTGTCCTGGGTCCGGTGGCGCCCCGGGGGGGTGCGCGGCGCACCCTCCTCGCACCTGGCGCTTTCTGAGAACGCCTGCGCCGGTTTCTGGAAACGGTGCCACGGCGAACACGGCGACGTCCGGATGTTTTCCACGTTTTTAACCCCGGAGCTAATGCGTGTCTGTGATTCGCCCCCCTCCCCCAACCCCCCCGCCGTTCGCTGTCCACGCTCGGCCCCCTGATGCGCAAAAACACAAGCCAGCTGGCCCAGGATACTGGCTCCATCTAATTATCCCGGGGGCATGGGCTCACGGCGGAGCTGGGTGGATGTGACCGCGCCGTTACTAATGTGGTCCCGTAGGAAGCAGACGGCGAACTGCATCTTCAGTTTGGCTGTTGGTACACTGCTTTGCTCAGAAAGTCACTGCAGTTTGATTACCAGCAAATATCAATGGTAACACCTGACATTACTTTGAAGCATCTACTGTACATTGAACGTACATTACCAGAGGATCATTTTTGAGAAGAGGAAAAAAAAAAAAAACAGATATATCTCTAAATTATTTCATACTTTAAATGTAAATGTTTATTACCTATTTGCTACCTGTTTTGTGTGTCAACAGCTTTAAATGAACAGCCATACTTAATTGCAATGTGTTTAGTAGTGTTAAAAACAGCCCGATTCAAGTGAGACCAGTAGCTGCCCAGTAGAGAATCAGGCCCTGATACAGCTTTTGTTTGAGATGTGATACAAGGAAGGACATTGCAGGATTATCTGACATCACTCAGCGAGGGGCAACAGATACACTTTTCCATCACAATCAGTGCTGTTACATGGCAACCCCGTTCCGGTTACCCTGGCAACCAAAGGCCACATTATGTTACTGCTTCCTCTACGACAGCTTTTTAAAAGATGTTGGTAGGACCAGCGGTGTGACTCAGCCTCCGTCCTACCCCCAGCCACTCTCCATCATGTGCCAGGGAAGATATTTATGAAGCCAAAAAAACAGACAGTAAATGGAGATTTAAGGCTCGGCCTGGGCAGCGAGATATATGGTCTTATGAATCATAAGCAACAAATCCAATTTCTTCAAAAGGTCCGCCACAATTTAATCAAAGCCCCGCTGAGGTAGGGTGCAAATCCGCTGGCAGTCCTTATTTGTGTTGGATTACTTATTTATTAACTGGGCTATTTATCAATTTCATCAAAAAAAAAGCCTTTCTCTCGCCGTAACAGCCCTTGTTGGTGGTAAACATTTCTTTCATTCTGAGATTTAATGCTGTGTGGCATGGCTGCTCCATTGTTAGACTGTGATTATACTGTGGAGAGTGGGACACGAGGAAGTAAAGACTGGAACAGATGTGAGTTGTGGGATTGATCTGAGCTTGTATGTTCTGTATTACAGGACCGCAAGAGGGACAGATTGCTGTGTTGGAGGGTTGGCACCTAGGGTGGTCCTACAAAGCAATAAAACCCAGGGAAAGTCCTTGGTTGGCACATGTAAATCGGCCTTGTGAGGGACTCTAAATTGGTGGATGCTTAATGTGACCAATGTAACACGTGCCCTGGGGTTTAATTTCAAAAGTCTTTTACTGATCTATAGCTGATTGTAAGGTCTGTTTAGATATAGATTCTCTTTATGGCAAAATACAATAAAAAACATTCACACACAGGCATACACAAACACACACACTTGCACTCATCATATTAGCACTGCATCTGGCTGCTAGAGATTCATGCCATGTCATAAATAACCAGAGGCACAGGTGGATTCACAGACATCCGTACGAGCGCAGGGAAACGCTTGATATTTCAGGAGTCCGGGCTCTGCTGAGGGTCGTTACACAGATGGAATGAAATGATGAGAAGATAAAAACGTAACTCGAACATCTGAGGCTAAGCGTTATGTTTTATTTGCTCTTTTCGCAGTATGCTTTGCACAGTTGAGTGGACAGATACAGTATTTCCAAACAGAAAACCTACAAAACCTACCTCCCTCTGCGATGCCGGAAGTAGGCTGACATGAGAGAAACAAACAAAAGCTCAGAGCGGTTAGATTATTGCAAAGGTAACTGCAAGGTGCACTACACTTAACCCTTTAGAGAAGTTAATGGAGGCGCTCAGTTTCAAAAGAGCTGATATCTCATACTCATTGTCCAGCTGGAAAAAAACCTACTCAGTAACAGCATTCATGAAAAATGAAGAAAGCACAGGCCCAACACTGCTCATGCTAAAATATGTCATGTTCACTCATGTTCACGAAATGATGCAAACGTGCTTGGACTACCAAGCCTCCATCGGTGCCAAGTTTATTCCCTCACTCCAGGCGCATACATTTCAATATGGGCAGTATAGGAACTGCTTCTCACTCACATTAACACCGTCAGCGTGATGGGCCGTCTGTGTAGCGACCGGTGCAGTCTTCCGCAGATGTGACGGGAGAGGCTTTTTTGCGGCGGCTGCTGTAGGTGAGTGCGCCGGGCGGACTCAAACAGGGGAGCGTGGCATTTGGAGGTCGGGGCGCGAGGAGCTCGCGGGCTGCGTGGAGCACAGTGGCTGCTGAGCTAATTGGAAGGGAGGCTTTCAGGAGCCCAGCCGCGAGACCGCTGCTTCCTTCCAAAGGTCGCCGACTTCAATCACCGGCTAACGATCACTGTCACCTTTGAGGCAGAACCCCGCACTCCGCTGTGCCCCCCACCCCACCCCCCCTGATGTGGGGATGGGGAGTGTTGGTGGGGGGGGGGGGGGGGGGGGAGTGAGGAGGACGTTCTGTTCTGCCGCAGTTTTACGCATGGATGGGACTCTCGATTAGAGCCTTTTGCTGTTCTTCACACTCTTGCTATTGGCAGGAATTTATGCTTCTCTTGTGTGTGCTCCTGCACGTTTCCCTTGTGTGTGCTCTGTGATGTGTGGCTTCTTGCAGTACCACCAGCACATCTTGTGTGGGTGTATATATATGTATGTGTGTACGTGTGTGTGTGTTGTGTATCTGTTTATGTGTCCACATGTTGGTGTTTTGTATACGTGTGTAGGTATGCTCGCATGTCTGTGTTTCATTGTATATGTGCGTACACCGTTTGTGTGCAAATATCTGCTTGCGCGTATGTCTGCCTCATATTTAAGGATCCTCTCCTCCCAGGCTGCAGTGCGGCCACCTGGCTGAGGTGTGCACCCTCAACCACAGTCACGGGGAACCTCGTCACAGGTGAGTCCCGGCACCTGTTGTCACTCTGAATCAGAGCCGGGCGCGGCCTTTAATTACAAGTAACATTCCAGAGCCTCTGCCCTGGGAAGAGAATGTTAAATACGCTCAATCAACGTCAGAGCAGAGAGCCTACACCTCACTGCCGCTGCTGCCTTCCTGGGGATGGAAAAATACTGTTTGTAAAGCACGAGTTGCTGGAGGACACGGATGTCACCTCTCACGGTCCCGAGACAGACTCCACCGCTCAGACACCAGCTCCAGTTTCCAACTGTGCCTCGCTGGAACAAACCACAGGGAAACAGGCAGAGACACGCGGCTGTAGCTCAGTTTCACTCCTCATCGATCAGTGGTGGGGTGTCAGCTCACAGCCAGAGGAAAGCTACTTTAAACTACTGTCCTGTTTGCAAATTATATTCTGCGTCACCCTTGATAAATATCTGAATTTTTCTATCACCTGGTTACCTGGAATGTACCAAATTCACTGTCTGGCTTATGGCCTTTGGTAAATGGCTGACCGATCGCTGGTCAGTAAAAACAGGAGGAAACCCTGGGCAGGACCTGTGATACACAGCGCCCTCTGCCCGCTAAAATGGGGCATCGCAACCCCTTTGCCAGCAGGGCATCTCAATCCCTCTGTCCAGGTAAAGCACCACAATCCATCGTTCTATCAGCAAAAGGCATCAGAAGCCATCTGTCTGTAAAGGGCATCACAAATCTCTCTATGTGGGGCAGTATAAAACTCATGATCCCCTGCATGGTATCCAATCTCTTTTAACTATATAGGGCATTGTAAGGCCCTGTTTCTAGGGCATGGTAAATCCCTCTGACAAGGTAGGAGCATCACAGTCCCTCTGTGGGTGGAACTCTCAGAAGAGTGCCTTTTGAAGGGAGTTTCATGCACAGTTTTTCAGCTAAAAGGGACTTTCTGGCTTCTTCATAAAAAAGGGGCCGTCATTTCCAGCAGACCTCCTGTCCCATTCAGAACATAACAGCTAGTGTGGACGCTCTTTTTTTCCACATGGAAAGAACACTTGACTTATAGTGGCCATTAAACGCCTCATGTCTGTTTCGTTGGCCAGCTCTACGGACTCTGAAGACATTCACATCGATGCGTTAGGAGAGGGGAAAACTGGGCAGAAAGTGATGAGCTAACAGTCTAGAACATTCGTGAAATACTGATGCAGCAAAAGAAAGGTCAACAGAAGCTCATATTTCTTATTTTGTGCTGATAAATAATGTGAGGCCGTGGCATTACATCATTGCAGATTCTGGGTTACAGCTCGCCCTCCCCGCCCCCTCAGTGGAACAAAGACTAATTTTTCCTGACAATAAAAATAATGTGTGAAATGCATAACCACGGAATCATATCCCATAAGCTTTTTGTTTTCTTCAGTTTGGGGGGCAGAGAAAACCCTCTTGTTTTTTTCTCTTTTCACTGCCAAAGCAAGATCACTTGCACCACCTACAGGCCAATTTTGAGAACTGCAATGCAACCCTTAGCATTGGCATGCGGTTCCCAATCGCACTGAGTCCACGGCAACACCAGCACACCGTATCCAAACCAAGCGAAAATAACTATGCCGGTATTATAGTATGACAACACTCAATGCATGTTTTCCACATTTTAATTTACTGCTCTGTTATTATAATTTTCAGTGCATTAAATGATCTTCCAGGCATGCCTCCGAGACAGTAACCCTGTCTTTGGGTGCTTATTTTCTTTAGAAAAAAGGCAAAATATTTTCATTTGGTCATGAGGTTTTTCTTTTGGTCAATTAACACCCAATAGACTTTCTGACCTCATAAAATGACAATAAAATAAAATATGAAAAACAGATGGTGACCTAATGTTCAGAGCTGTTCTCACTGTCCTGACCTTTATATAGTTTATGCATAAACTAGGAGTGTCTTGTAGCCACTAGCACCAATGTAACACTCTGTGGAGAATACAGTCTGGAGCCAAATTTCCACCTGAAAAACATCAGCCGCCAAATTCTTCAAGAAATTGAAACTACATGCGTACACACCTGGTAACACGTTCTGAAACCATATCTAATGCCCAGAAATGTTCACATTTCACATCCCCTGCTCAATATTCATATCCAAACAGCATATATACATGTTCCCTCTCCCTCCATATCTCCCTCTCCCCTTTCCCTTTCCTTTCTGCCCTTTCTCTCTCTTTCTCCCTCCCTCTCTCCCCCGTCTGTCCCTTTAACCCCTTCCCTCATCTCCCCTCTGTTTCTCTCACCCTTTACTCCTTCCTTTCCACCCTCTCTCCCCCTCCATCCCTCTCTCCCCTATCCCTCGCACATTTTCCCCTTTCCTTCCTGTCCTGTTTCTCACACTCACTCCCTCTTTCTCTCCCCTACTGTCCCTCTCCCCCACCCCTTCCCCTCATCTTTCTCTCTCTCGCCCGTCTCCCCTCTGTCTCTATCACTATTTCCCCCTCATCTTTCTCTCTCTCGCCCGTCTTCCCTCTGTCTCACTCGCTCCCTCTCGCCCCCTCTGTGTCTCTCACTGCCTCCCCCTCATCTCGCTCCCTCTCTCCCCCCGTCTCACCTCCTTGGTGACGTTGTCCTGCACGAGGCTGTAGAGGGGCACGATTCGGCTGACCTCCAGCAGGGTGGGGGCGGGGCTAGGCGTCTCGCGGCCGGGCTGCCTGCACAGGTGGCAGGCCGAGGGGCAGCGGCCCTTCTCCTCGCAGCGGATCTCCACCCCGGACACCAGGTCGTCGGCCAGCAGCTGCGTCTTCAGCAGGCCCGACAGGTACGAGATGAAGGGTATGGATCTCAGCTCCCTCCGGCTGCCCAGGTCCGTGGTCTCTGCAGGGAGGGGTGAGAGAAGCCCGATGGGGTCGTGAAAGTTACCCCAAACTCATGGGTCCTAGACTGTCCACCTGCTTCACGACCACAGGGTGCCGGGACCAAGTTGAGGGTCATGAAGGTTACCCCAAACTCATGGGCCCTAGACTGTCCACCTGCTTCATGTCCACAGGGTGCCAAGCCCAATCACACTCTGCCCAGGGGGTTGTGTTGTCAGACTTGTTTATACCCCTTAGTCATCTGACCCATAGCCACTTGGACACATTTTACAAGGAAAAGCTGCTTACTTCTATGGTGTGGGCATGATTTTCACGCGGGGGTTCTTGCAAACAGTGTAAAGCCCGGCCTGATTTTCTCATCAGAGACGCTAACGGGCGGTTCTCGGCAGCCTGGGGGGGATTACGGCATCACTCTGCCGGGAAAGGAGCGTCTGGCTCGCCCAGCCTCGAAACGTTTCCCTCCGAGGAGAGAGGCGTGTGTCGCGCGAACGGACGGGGTGCTTGTGTTGGCTGAGGAGAGCGGAATCTCTGTCGGGAGAGCGCTCCGCAGGTTTAGGTGACGTCACCCCTCGGTTTACCTCTCTCACTGAGGTGAACCTCACGGGCTGTGGGCAAGTCATGACAGATTTCTCTCCACAAACTCATTCTGAGGATCATTTTTTATAAATATATTAAACAATTACTCAGAGTGCTAAGGATGGGGGGCTGATAAGGGGGAGAAGAGAGTGAGGGGGAGACAGACAGAAAGCAAGGGAGGAGGAGAGAAACAAGGGCAGGGAAGATAGAGACAAAGTGGAATGAAGGGAACAAGAGAAAGAGGGAGAGAGAGAGAAAGCGGGAGAGGGAGAGAAAGAGAGAGAGAGAGAGAATTTTCTTGCTCATCCAGAAGAATCCCGCAGCCGCCCCCCCCCCCAAAGGGTGGCGTTTCCTTGGCAACACCGGTCCATCCTCTGTGAGGGGCATGCCAGCATCAAAACCTTGTATCATATCCTGTCAAGTGTTGTCACTGTTAGCATTGTTATTATTGCCTTGTAAACCCCTTCTGTTGTTGGATTCTGAAATGCAATCTGGGCCACTTTACCAGCAGATGGCCCGGATCATATTGCTTATTAATTTTCCACAGACGGCTGATTTTTTTTTTGTCTAAAGAAAAGATGCAAACACAAGGGGAATCTAAACAAATGGCGACGGAGGCGCAGTCAGCACCGAACACGGCTCTGTCCTTGAAGGCGGAGAAAATGGTGTTAAACAAAACGCAGCCTCTGTAAAGCAACAGAGGCGTTGACCTGTGAGCTCACGTCAAGTCACAACGTCAAAAACCGAATAAACTGCCATCAGGTGAGAGAAAAGCTAAATAACTACAGGCCCTAGGATTTTATTCAAAACTAGAGCATCCCAGCTCTGCCACCCTTAGCATACAACCTCCTGCTACCTGGATTAGTTAAAGGTCCATTCAGGAACAAACAGCCCTTCTCTCTGACGTCAAATGAGATTGCTCGTTTGTAAATACCTGTTTGTAAATACCACATCTTTCCAGCAGCTGTGAAATCTAATCATTTCTTCCTTTATCCAAAAGCAATAATCCTAACAGATGCCATCCTAATCCTTTTTTGAGAGATCCTGTTCTCAAACAGATAAAACCACAAACACACTCACTCAGGGGTGATCACACAACCTCCTCTCCATGCAGAGGTAACTAATGTTGACAGAGGTGACTCTGTAGGCATAATGATGCATAAACTGTAGTCAAAGTAAGATTACCTGATGCTAATACCACGTACTTTAAAACAAGTAAATTCTGATATAGCTAAAATTGTTCACCCAGCGAAGTTTGGACATTTTCTCCAGATTCAGAGCAATCCCTCTTGTAGCCAACAGGGGGAGCTGTGCAGGCCTGCCACAGCTCAGACACACAGATGAGCCCTGTGGTCATGTCAGCTGGATCCACAGCGAGAGGTGAAGGAGAGAGCACCGCAGGGAGCATTTGGTTTTCGTCAGTCCATCAAATTTTAATAGCTGACCCTGATCGCTGTCATGATTGATTACATAATAATCATAATGCAGGAATGCTCCAAAGGGGGTATGTGGGGGGGAGGGGGGTGCATGCTCCAATTTCAAAGAGGTGAGCTGTCCCACAACAACAGGGAAACTCCTCTCTGCTGCTGTTCAGAGCTCATCGAATATCACACAGCCTCAGACCTGTTTTTGGGCGCTTGGCTAGTTATGCCCTCACCTCGTTTGAAACGCTACCCAGAGCAACATACGGCATAAATCAGCCAGACATAAATAAGAGGGTGAAAAATTAAAGTGTTCCCAAATGAAGAGCAATTCTCATTTTGGCTCTATTTTCATTATTTTGCCAAGAGCTAAAGGCTATATTTCACTATTATACACATTGGTATATTTAGCAAAAGTGCTTTGTCTTTGCTCTAAGGAGACCTACACAGTATATTAGTTGAAATGAGCCATTGTTGCCCAGAGTGTTTCATGAATGCTGGGTATTTCTGAACCAACAAAGTCTTCACAATACCCTATGGGTACAAATAAACACTACACCCAGACAAAGACATAAAGAAGCTCAACTGAACATTTGTCTTTCAATCCTCTACATGCATCAAGCTAGTATGTTGAAGTAACCCATGGGATTACAGAACATCTATCCTAAAAAAGGAATCTATCTCTCATTTTTTTGATAGAAAATACTAAAGGCCAGATGGAGAAAATGAAAAAGGCAGCAGACAGATTAAGCTCCCTGCTCCATCTGGGATCAGACAAAGGAGCAAGAGCTCTGTAAAGGACAACACGGGGATCAGCACTCTTCTTAAAACATTTCTGTACAACTTCTACGACTTCATTGTACATAGAAATAACCCATGAGTGGATGCAGGGATTAAACATTATTTCTGAAGCTACCCCATTCTTAAATCAACGGATATTGTAGCATCAAAATATAGTAGAGTCACGGGAGAACATCAGGTTCAGGTTGGCCAGTGGACTACATTTTGACAAATACGCTGGCAGGGGGAGGTCGTTCTCTTTTATTTATGGAGTGAGACCTGACGTCAGGCAGAGACATCAGTGAATCCAATGTGCCTTTGAGCGAGACGTTAAACCTGCATTGCTTCAATAAACATCCCTCTGCAAGAATAGATAAAATGGTCTGGACAAGGAATCTGCCAAGATAAACAAGTAATTCAGCACAATGAAAGCGACATTTCTGCCACAGTTACCTCAGAGTGAGCATAGTGCTTACGTATGCTGCCATCTAGGGCACACGTGCACAACTTACCATTTCACTGCATTGTACGTTGACAACTAAACTATGAAGGGCATAAAAGCTGCAGCAATATCATAATTGTAACTCTCTGTATCATTTTCATATAATGACAATAACTAAGGTCATACAAAAAAAAATGCAAGTGAAGATGATGGAGGACAAGTATTTTTGAAGTAATTCTCCTAAAAGTTCATACTGCAGATCCACAATGTTGAAAACAGGAGAGAAGGACCTTGGCCAGTGTGTCCTTATGACCCATGATACTCCAAGCCGCAGGATCAAGGACAAGCTTAGATTACATTCCGGGAAGTAAGTACAACTCCATGCTTCCCGATCTTTTGTCTGTAGGTTCTTTCTTCCAACTGTGCAAGATTAAACAGGGTTTGCTTTAGTTTTAACTGGGTATTTATTCAGATTTCACATTTCATGAGAATTTTTTTTTCTACCCTGTGAAATAGACTGCTGTTTGGGGCGTGTCTGTGCATGAAAACAAACATACAAACATAAAAGGATGACATTAAAGGTTAAAGGTGTCATTTAACTCATGTTAAGATTGCCGACAGTCTTAATTACCTTTAAAATATTCTGTACTACAAAATGTAGAGGCACAATTGAACAAAAGTGTGATGGCAAATACCTTTACTTTTAACTTCCTGTTTGTAGGAACCGACCCCTGACTCCGCACTTCTCCCAAAAAGAACAAGCGCGAACTGTAAATGTCAATGGATCAGTATTTGATTAACTTAATAATGATAAACAAGAACCCAATTAGCAATTATGGGTAAGTGAACACCAGACACCATAATATTACTCATTGATTTTAGCCAATCACTGTGTCGTGCTACAGCATGAACAGCAGCATCTGTTGATTGGTTCATGTGGGCCAGTGACTGACAGCAAGTAGCTCCACCCCGCACGGAGCTCATGAAGTCTCATTCTCTCATCACCGCTAACTGGCTGAGCTCAGCTGAAAGGAAAACATGCGTATTTACACAGGGGTCCACAGGGCCATGATTGGGAAATGCAGAACTAACTGAGGTGTGATAAGTGTTTGAAGTAACAGTGGTCCCATTTCATCTGAACATGTGTTCTCTTTATCATCTCTCCACCCCCCCTGAGCCCTAAGGTTGCTGGTGTTTGCACAAATCAAAGAAACTATTTAAAATGCAAACAAGCTCTCAGTTTTTTTTTCCTTTTCAACTGAAACTTTCCTCTTGAGTGAAAGGTCACACACTGTGTGCTGTTTTCAGAAGAGCAGCTGTTCAGGCTGAGCTTCCACACCTTTTGTTTGTCTGGCTTTTCTGTGTGGAGTCTGAGCTCAAGTTTGAGTTGCAGCAAAATGAGGAAACTAAGAGGAAAACAACAGGATGTATTTTAACATTTTATTTTTTTTTATAGTAACACAGTATGTTCTTATGTGACAGTTATTTAATTACATTCCTGGAATCATTACGTACTTTAGAGTTACTCTCAATGTATGATTACCCAAAATAAATAACTAAAATCCTAAATAAATAAAATAAATAAAAATCCTGATGCTCTTTCCTATTTCCAGGATTTTGATAGATCTAAATAGTCTTATATGACCTCTCCTATCTGGATCAACAATGTGTCCAGTTGTGCTTTAATCAAGTTAAATTTAATTTCATTTTGATGATAAAGTTTCAGATTGTTTCCAACTGGACATTTGGCAAATGGGCAATTACGTAGCAGTGTGTGTGTGTGTGTGTGTGTGTGTGTGTGTGTGCGCGCGCACGCGCCATCACGATTCAGGACAAAAGGCCAAAATCAATATATCAACAACTGCATGTTTGCTGTATTCATGGGTGTGCGCATGTGACAATAACAACAATCAATAATAATGACAATAACAATAATAGATCCAACCCACGAAGTTTTGAGTGGAATTATCTGGATTAGTTTAACTGCAATAGCTAACAATGAATACCGTTTTTACTTGGCATTCACAACAAATACAACGTTTTTCTCATATATTTCTACTCATAAGCGAAAGCAAATGAATGCCCGGTTTCATAAGGTTTTTTTATCCACTTTTTTCACTTACGTTGTAAAATTGGACAAAAACCCTAACCTTGTATCCATAAAGTTATCCCCACGTAAGTAATATACGAAATAACATAAAATACACACAACCAAAACACAGTACACTCAACCAAAAGAGCTTTAATGTGATATTAAAGGACAGCTTTATACCAGACATAACTCAGATTTCAACAGTAACCATAAAGCTATTATCGTACTCTAGTGACATCTTGTGTCGAAAAAAAGTGACAAAAAAACAACAAGGATTTCTGGGAATAATAAATGCAGATTAAAACGCGCACACACCTTTTGAAACTCCATATCCCATGACGATGTAACACTGCACGGACACTGACCGACTTTCCCACCCCCCCTAACCTAGCGATTGATTTGCACCGTCGCCAATCAATTTGAGGGACTGGCCCAGCTGCGGACATGCCAGCCAATGAGAGTAGAGATAGGGCGGGGATTATGATCGCCCTGTCATTACGTCACTACTGAAACCGCAGTCTTTCTCTATAGCACACCCCAAGAGCGTCCTGTGTGGTTTCGCAAGATCTGACATTGAAGCGAAGGTAAGAAAACGCTCAATATGACAGCCGGATGACATCAGACCTCGATAGACACAGATGTTATTAAACTGAATGCATTCGGATCTCACCTACCAACTGACATAACGGTTTCTCCAGGCTAATTCTTCTGCAGGGTAAGTAGCCTGCTAGCAAGGTAGGCGTTTTTAAGGCCTCATGCTGATGGCTACTGTTCTCTGAAGTCCCATCGCAAACATCAATGACAAATAAATTTGATATGCATGCGCTGCGAGTCTGGACGCCTAACTGCCTTATTAACGTGCACCTTGTACCACAGATCGTTATGCGCTCTGGTTAGCTACCTAGCTACACTGACACCAATTCGCACGCCCTATTTGCGGTGAATTTTTTCCCCCAAATGGCTTGCTGTCAGTCCTGTTTACCAAATGAGTGCTGGGCTTGCTGTAGATGTCGATGTGAATTACAGTATCGTAAGCTATTGCCTATTTATCCCTTAGATTCCCGTTGGCCAAAAAAAAACAGGGATTTGGGGATTAGCTGGCTAGGCTGCTCGCTATTTATCAGAATGCATAAATCATTAGTTAGCTAGATATGGAACAACGTAAAAGCACCCAGCGAACTGCCGGTAGCACTGTAGATAATTAAAACACCAAGGCGCAGAATACCAGTTTGCCGAATGATGAATCATGGAAAGAGGATCTAGTTGGCTGGTTAACAAGCTGTCTATCTAGTTACGTAGGCAATCGTTAGAAAAACGTGAACGGCACAGCAGAGCCGTGTGCTATACGCGTAACTAGCTTGAGAGGCATTGCCAAAATCCCTTTTTCGTCTCAATGGGATCAGATAGTTGACAAAGTTCAGGCACGGCGTGCAAGAAATTACTTCATGCATCGTATTTAGATATTGAGATGTTACCTTTTGTGTACATAACAATACAGACAAGATAAGGATCGACATTCCTTTCCTGGTACATAAATAAGTTTGACATGCAAAAGCACGGCTCTGTCTTCTGCAGCAGGGATATCAGACTCTCAGATCCTGCAGGAAGTGTGTGTGTGTTGGGGGGAGGGTTATCCAGCCTCAACCTAGTAGCCTAATCGTTCACTCTGCTTGGCATTTTTTAATCAAAAAATATGCAACACACTAAGGTGTACTAGCTGGCATTTCAGCTGGTTAGTAGTTAGCTCAGGCAGTTGGAATTATGAATCAATCAGGTGTACACACATCAACGCCCCAGGGAGTCAAGTTCAACACCCGTTCTACCCACCACGTAATGAGACATTTAGTAGACACTGTTATCCAGAGCGACATACATAGCTGGATATTTACTGGGACGATTGTGGGTTAAGTGTCTTGCCCAAGGGTACAGCAGCTGTGCCCCAGCAGGGAATCGAACCAGCAACCTTTTGGTTACGGGGTTCCTTTACCGCAACACTACACTGCCACCCACAGCTCACTCAGCGTTTGCCCCAGACCCGGCGCTATGGGGGTGCTTAGGGGTGCACTGCACCCCCAGACCGACCTCAGCGCATCCCTGCTTTTCTCCTTACATACTGTGGGCATCGGGACATATGACTTTTTGTGCTGCCCCCCCGAGGTCTGCAGTTGCACCACTCTGTATTTTCTCCTGGCGCCGAGCCTGGTTTGCCCCCGCCCACGCCCTCTCCTCTGCCCCCCGCAGGTGCCCCGCGTGCCCGTCGCAGCAGGCGCCATGGCGACAGCGGCGTCCCTGGACCCGGACCTGGTGCGGGAGGTCCTGGAGTGCCCCATCTGCCTGGAGACGTACAACCCGGAGCAGCTGCGGCCCAAGCTGCTGCAGTGCGGCCACACGGTTTGCCGGCAGTGCCTGGAGAAGCTGCTGGCCAGCACCATCAACGGCGTGCGCTGCCCCTTCTGCAGCAAGGTGTCGCGCATGAGCAGCATCTCGCAGCTGGCCGACAACCTGACCGTGCTCAAGATCGTGGACGGCGCCAGCTCCTGCGCCTCGGCGGCGGGCCTCATGTGCCGCTCCTGCAAGAACCGGCTGCCGCGGCAGTACTGCCCGGACTGCGGCCTGGTGCTGTGCGACGCCTGCAAGGGCGAGGGCCACCAGCACCAGGGCCACGGCGTGCTGAGCATCCGCTCGGCCGCCGAGCAGCGGCGCAAGGAGCTGGGCGGCCGGCTGGCGGCGCTGCGCGAGACCATGGGCTGCATCCAGAAGAAGAAGGCGGCCATCGACAGCGTGTCCAAGTCGCTGCGGCTCAAGTACAAGGCGGTGCAGCAGGAGTACGCCCGGGCGGAGCTGCGGCTGCAGGAGGAGCTGGGCCGCTCCCGCCGCGCCTTCGCCGCCTCCCTGGCCGAGGTGGAGAAGCTCAACGCTCAGATCCTGGAGGAGCAGACCTACCTGCTGAACATCGCCGAGGTGCAGGTGGTCTCCCGCTGCGACTACCTGACCACGCGCATTCGCCAGTCCGACATCGCGCTGCTGGAGGACGGGGCCAGCAGTGACGAGGACGAGCCCGACCTCAAGGGCAGCCTGCCAGCCCTGCTGAAGCTGCAGGACCCCGAGCTGGTAAAGACCGAGTACCCCAAGCCCCTGGACGTGGGCCAGCTCAGCACCAAGCCCTGCACCGTCAACACGGACGAGGAGGATGGCCAGGAGCTGGCGGCCGCCGCCGGTGCCCCGCTGGACCTCTACCGCGACATCGACATGATCACAGCCGTGGAGGAGGCCGTCTGCGCCTCTCCCGGCAGCTTCAAGTCCAAATCGGTGGACGGGGGCGGGGCCACGGGCGCGGGGCCGGGGACAGGGGCAGGGCCAGGGGCGGGATCTCAGGTGTGCCAGTTTGTTAAGAAGATGGGCTGCAAGGGCAACCTGCCGGGCATGTTCAACCTGCCGGTCAGCATCTGCGTCACCCCCCAGGGGGAGGTGCTGGTGGCCGACCGGGGCAACTACCGCATCCAGATCTTCAACCGCAAGGGCTTCCAGCGCGAGATCCGCCGCAACCCCAGCAGCATTGACAACTTTGTGCTCAGCTTCCTGGGCGCCGACCTGCCCAACCTCATCCCCCTGTCCATCGCCATCACGCCCCAGGGCCTCATCGGCGTCACTGACAACTACGACAACTCTGTGAAGGTGTACACCACCGACGGGCACTGCGTGGCCTGCCACAAGAACCAGCTCATCAAGCCCTGGGGCATCGCCGCCATGCCGTCGGGCCAGTTCGTGGTGTCTGACGTGGAGGGCGGCAAGCTGTGGTGCCTGGCGGTGGACCGCAACGTCGGCGTGGTGAACTACAACCGGCTGTGCTCGGCCGTGCGGCCCAAGTTCGTGACCTGCGACCCCTTGGGGACGGTGTACTTCACACAGGGGCTGGGGCTGAACATCGAGAACCGGCACAACGAGCACCACCTGGAGGGCGGCTTCTCCATCGGCTCGGTGGGCGCCGACGGGCAGCTGGGCAAGCAGCTCAGCCACTTCTTCTCCGAGAGCGAGGACTTCCGCTGCATCACCGGCATGTGCGTGGACGCCAACGGCGACCTGCTGGTGACGGACAGCGGCCGCAAAGAGATCCTGCGCTTCCCCAAGGAGGGCGGCTTCAGCGTGCTCATCCAGGAGGGCCTCACCTGCCCTGTGGGCGTGGCCGTCACCCAGAAGGGACAGCTGCTGGTGTTGGACTGCTGGGACCACTGCGTCAAGGTGTACTCGTACCTGCAGAGGCGACGCTCGTCCACCTGCTAGAGCTTGTGCGCGTGCATGCGGGTGGGCGGGGCCAGTATCCGCGGAGATGTGCGTGTCACTCTATTATCTGTCAGTTTCCTCTGTGGTTGAATTCCAGACCGCTCCCGATGTCCCTGCTACCCCACTCCCCTCTGAAGTCTGACCAGGTACGACAGCCTCGCTAACTGATCTGAGTTCAGTAGGGAGTGGGGGCTTAGTTTGCAACGCGCCTGTGTCTACCATCTGGACTGCCTCTGTGTTTTATTTTGTATAATAGCACAACAGAGAGCAATAAATAACCAGTGTTGTCATGCTATGAAAAAAAATATATAACATTGACAGTCAATCTCTCAGTATTCACAACTCTTTTATAACTACTGTACTGTACAGATAATGTGATATGAAATAATGAAGATGGACAAAGAAGTTTACTTCAATAAAAAAAGCCATTTGCTGTGCTATATGAAGGAAACACCTCTTTCTGGAACATAATTGGGCCTAATTTTTAGACCTCCAATATTACATTACATTACACTACACTACATTACTGTCATTAAGCAGAGTCTTATTCAGAGAGACATTTACACATGTGGGTATTTACTGAGGCAGCTCTGGTTTAAGAACCCTGCAAGGGTACAGCAGCAGTGCCCCAGCGGGGAATCGAGCTGGCAACCTTTCGGTTATGAGCCCTTCTCCTTACCACTGCCACCCCCATATTGTGACCCCATCCCACGGCACTGACGTGTATCTCATGTAGATGTGACGTTTCCTGTCGTTAGCGCAGCCTCAGTGTGGGTGTGTCCCTCAGTTTGCACAGACACAGCAGACTCCACCCACACGCCACTGGATGACCTCACCCGTAATGGCAGTTTTATTGAACCAAGGAAGTACTGTGTGCAAATCAGAGACATTTCAGCAAATCAACATTTCTCGTCGGTTGTAATATACCAAAAAAAAAAAAAGAAAAAACATAGATGAAATGGAATTCTGAGAATTATATTGGTTATAATGAAGAGCCAACTATTTTTTTGATTATAATTTTTTGTGTGGTTGAGTATCTTTTTGTATTCTATTTGTAAGAGTTAACTTTTGTTAAGTCATGCAAATATTATGTCTCTGTTCATCCTTTGGATGGATGCAGATTCCCACAGGCTGGGGTCTCCAGTCTAATAGCTGATTGGGTGTTTTACGCAACAGATGGTTGGATGATTACTGTGATTAGTCATGGGCTCCCGGCACAGTATGGAGCAGAACTTATGTCACAGGGGCCGTGTAACTTTGCAACTTTTTTTTTTACATAGTTAGCTAGATGCATATGAAAAGAAATTCTC
Source organism: Megalops cyprinoides (assembly GCF_013368585.1). Classification (NCBI taxonomy): domain Eukaryota; kingdom Metazoa; phylum Chordata; class Actinopteri; order Elopiformes; family Megalopidae; genus Megalops; species Megalops cyprinoides. The sequence continues at coordinate 37,105,522 of NC_050587.1, read as the reverse complement.
TGCAGAGCAAATTCTCTAGGAAGAACTGTGTACTTCATCCTGTTAGAAACCATGCCGGGCGGCTGGTCTGTGGGAATCTGTGCCTGTTGTCATAATGTAGTCACCAATGTTACCCTTTTTTGTCTTCAACTCCATAGTTTTGTTTACAGATTACCACATGTATTTAGTCAGAGAATTTCAAGTAGGGATATTTTTTCTTAAGAGCATGCCAATCACTACAATAGTCTCCAGTCCTCTTGTAGAAGTACTATCTGCTCAAAGTGACACCTTCAGGTAGTACGTAACTATCATACATTAAATGTTACAATGTTCAAGTGTCCTTGTTCAATCTGACAAACCACAAGACTGTTGCTCTCTATATCTGAAAGATGGATTATTGTTTACGCAAAAATGACAAGGGGAGGTTTGTTTTCAAGATTATTTTTCCTTTAAAAGGCTAAATACTTCCTTTCATAAAGAACTCTGGATTATTTTTTTGTTTTTTTGTCGATGGGGGATGTGACAATATATTTAACTATATGTGCACCAGTCCCTGGGACTGTCACGACTCCTCTTCCTGCTGTTGTCCTCTTGTATGCGACAATGAATTTAAAGTTTGTGTTATCAGCCTATAGGTGTTTATCTGTGTACAGTGAGTCTTGCTTTCCTGTTTGTAACGTTTATTATCTTCTGAGTGCAATAAACCGGACGTTTAAAGATTTGACATTGTGTTATTTGAGAATGTGGCTGTGTCATTTATAGTGACCAGAAAAAAAACGTGAAGGTGGCACAGTGTTTGATTAAAGAGTGAACGGTGACAGGTCTGATGAACCAATCGGTATTTTCCTCTCATCTTAATTAAAAAAAAAGAAAAGCACTTTGGTTCCAATGACAGCCATTGGAATTCCAGCTCCACCTGTTTTGAGTTTCATGAAATCACTCACTTTCCCATCAAGAGTTAATTTAAGAGTCGTGCTATTTTTCATGTTTTTTTGTTTTTTTTTGCGGCATACCACCACTCACTGGTTCCCAGTCTCGGCTACTCCACTTGAGATAGCTGTTGTCTAATAAACCATGCTTATTATAATACATATTGCAAATACCGGAATGTGCAACAATACTGCATTGAGTGTCCGCTTAAATCAGGGCTGCTTCCAGTAGACAGACCACACACAATATGTTTTGCAGAGGGTATTATAAATGATGTAATGTCTATACGCGGAGAATTTGAGGGGCTCTTCAGACAAGCACATGCTAATGATGTACCTGCTAGCCACAGCCCCGGTGCTAATGAATTGTGGATGTTGCTATTCTATAATGACCATGTGACTGCTGTTCACACTGTATTATTCATTACAAACGAGGGAAAGGAGGGCGAAATCAGCTGCTAGAGGTTACGCAGTCACAAGTTGTGGACCTCGTGTCCCATCAGCCACGGTACAAATTGTTTTATGTGGAGCTTTGCATGCAGAAGAAGACCATGTTAACAAACGTGACGTGAGAAGCAGACCATTTCTGAATGTGAAAGCACAGAACCTGAGGGATATGGGGGCTGGGGGGGGGGGGCGACTGTCCAACCAGACTGCTGTTATGAACGACTGAACTAACCGAAAAAAAAATGCAGAAAATCCCCAGGGATATGGAACTAATTTAATGAAAACTAATGACGGTGTCACTGTAACCAATAGATAGCTGCTCTTGAAAGATGGACTACTTCATCATTGGAATCAGCACGGACACGAGGCCTACTTCCCCAGCTCAGTCAGTGGCATAATGAGACAGATTTACAGAGACCCGTTTCACCAGCACTGCAGCGTGATCAATTAGACCGTAACCGAGAGGGAGTGTATGGACGTTATTACGCTGCAAGAATATTCATATTTGAGCTTTTTTTTTTATAAGACATCATTTGCACTCTGTTCAGACAATTATTTTGTTGAGGCTGAGGTAAAATTGAATTGATTGACTAACAACGCAGCAAGATAATCTAAGTTCAGTTCGTGGCATAGTTATCAGATTTGCCTTGTTTTACAGTGATCTGCAAGTCATGCTTTGTTATGCATGACTTTGCATAAAATGGCAAAGTATATTTGAAACTGATTTATGAGGATATTTTCACCTTACCATCTTGAAAGGAAAATGAAAAGGAAAACAAAGGCGCATATTACTTTCTTCCCACCAGTTGGTAAATATTCAGAAAGGCTGAAATAACGCTGTAGGAGCCATTCAGGGACCCCACCACAGAAAGTAATCTCTGGTTTGTACGCCATGAACAACTTAATAGAGAACAGAGGTACAGCTTTTCAGCAGCAATCAAAGGAGCAAAGCATTAAATTTCACTGTAGAGGACGCAGAATGCCTCCTGTAAGGCTGGTAACCATAAGAAGACTTTAACGTGGTGCCGAAAAGGTCACGTGCTTGAGGAGAATAACAAACTGCTTGAGAGGGGCAGTAATTGCGGAGAACTTTGAACGCATTCCACTGGAGGAGATTAAATTGTGCTAACATTCTTCCAAGGGCATGCAAGACCGTTACTGACTACAGTAACGGTCTTGCTCTGAGATTTTGGCCGTGAGGTGCCTGAGAGTACCCACGGCCTGCCAGTCCAACCCAAAAAAGGAATTTTGCATTGAAAATGTGAAAATATGTTTTTACACTGCATGATGACATGATGCTATGTTGTAGAGTAGTAGAGCTCTCAGCACATCATTATATATTTATATGTAATGTAAATTATGATGTGCTGAGATATTGTGATATATTGTGATATGCAAAAATATAATAATGTGTTAATTATTCAGAATGGGTAATGCATTAATTAGCAGAATGAAAACAAGCCTGTAGTGTACTTCACAGCTGAACTCTGCCAATGATGAACAAGCTGTCATCAGGAAACCAGCTCGTGTTTCCGTTAAAGCGTTTTCATGTTAATATCACAAGTTAGGTCTCATTAACTGTGTTTGTGCGTGCATTTCCCCACACGTATGTGTGTGTGTCCTTGTGCATGTGTGTGAGTGTGCATGTGTATGCATGTGTGCGTACATGTGTATGTGTGTACATTTGTGCATGTGTGCTTGTGTGTGTGGGTGTGTGTGCACACATGCATGCGTATGTGTGTGCATGTGTGTATGCATTTATCTGGATGCATGAGGGTGTGTGTGTGTGTGTGTGTGTGTGTGTGTGTGAAGGCATATGTAGGCATGTGCGTGCATTATGCATTTGTGTGTGTGTGTGTGTGTGTGTGTGCTGATGTGCATGCCCCTTTGGCCAGTTTCAGGGCTCCTGAACTCCTTACCTTTCTGGTACTGGAGCCAGAGCTGCTGCTGGGACTTCTTGCTGGGGAAGTAGATGTTGCAGGTGAGCTCAGAGCCATAGAGCGCCTCAGACACGTAATGGCTGCCGTACTGCCGGATGAAGGACAGCAGCTCCTCCCTGGTGCTGTCCGAGTTCAGCGTCTTCAGCACTTTGGAGAACCCTACGGACATGGACAGCAGCGCCACCAACCCATCAACCAATCAGGCAGCGGTGTGGTATAGCCGTTAGGGTTTGTGCCCACAACTTTGCCAGTTAAGGAACTACCATCATGCTATACTGTGTGCTAGAGCCAGGGTCTGAATCTTCATCGATTCAGTAAAATATTAAGCATTTCATAAGTAAAACATGAGCTACAGTATGTATGCAAGTTGTGTCTGCTAAGCAGCTACTTAATGAGGCAAAGTGTGCCGCAACAGTCAGTGCATGTTAAGTGCATGCGAAGTGCCTTAGGAGCTGTGTACATGCTGACAGAGAAATACCTCAAAACACAAACATCATTAATTAATAAAATGTGCTAGAATATTTCCACAGAATACATATATATATATATATATCGCAGACTATTTTCTACTACTTTCTTTGTCTTCATGAGAAAACAGGTGTCACAACACTAATTAACTCAACCCTTCACCTACTTTTTGAATAAAATCTTAAACCTTTAAATCTTTCCAGGGATTAGCAGCCTGTGTGGTTAAGCAGGAGTACGAGCATTCAGAAGTGTGAGTGTGAATGTACAAGTGTGTTTGTGTGCGTCCATATAACTGTTTTTTTTCTGTGTACATGTGTATGTGTATGTGTATTTCTGTGAGTGTGTGGAGGTTTGTGCATGTATCTGTATGTTAATGTGTGTGTGTGTGTGTGTGTGTGTGTGTGAGTGTGACTGTGTGTGATTGTGTGTGTCGGAATTGTCGTTACAGTGCAGTGCACCATACCTGTGGCAAGCGTGATGGCGCTGAGTTTCACCTTGTACAGGTTGCTGCGTACCCTCCACTGTTGCACCATGGGATAGCCCGTAGCCTCGCTGAACTGGGCGTCCCCTGCCACGGCAATACAGACACACGTATCACCGAACACGCTTTGGCGCTGAGTAGAGCAAAGCCGCGCACACGATGCCTGCACTATCAGTTACGTGTTCGGCATGAATATTTCAGCGGAACCTAGGGGGCCATTTAATCAACGTGTGAAGAGGTTTGGCCCAAACCATCAATATTGAATAAAAAAAGGTGCCTAGGGAGGTTCTCATTCCCAGGGAAAGTGTTTGTTTGGACGTAGCAAACACTGATAAATCATCTTGGTAAGCGTTACTGACTTGGTACGTGCTTGATATGAACAACTAATCACTTGCTCTGGGGTTCAAATCTATCTCAAGCCCCAGCTAGACATATATACATAAAACAGTAATTGTAATGTGTTTGTTTAACAAAGAATAGTTTGATGGGGTTTTTTAAGTCAGTGTTTTTTTTTAACTATACAATTTCTTGCCTCTTTTTTTCAGCTGGAAATGAAACAAAGATTAAAAACACAATGCAAAACGAAAGGCTATCATAGCAGTTTTGGCAAATAAAAAAAAAAAAATCCCATGTGATTGGGATCCGACAGCATTTATCCATTCTACATTCCTTTCTCTAAAAACAAAACACAAACAAACGGGGGGGGGGGGGGGGGGGGGGGGGGCCGCTGACGGCACATTTTGAGATTTGAAATCCAAATCCCCACACACAGCAGGAGACGGGGGGCGTGGCGCTGAAATCTCTTGAAATGAGATCAGAGATTTCCCCAGTCTGGCTGGAGCTGGCTCAGTCTGAGGAAACGCACAATTGCAGAAACCCCAGCATCGCATACATGACTGCAGCTGAAAGACGTGCCAGGCAACGCCGACCAATCGGCTTCTCCCTGTGCCTGCTTTGGAGACAGAGATGCTGTCTCTCTCAGGCGTTTGGAAAACGCAAAGCATCAGTACAGATCCGTTGTTTCACAACAGAACGCATTGATTTTTGATGTGTAATCATTTGCCAAAAATTAATGCAGCAGCTCTTCATGTTTGCCTTCAATACGTAATGTCAAAAGGTTTTGTGTCTGGATTGGATCACCCCCCCACCAGCCCCATAGAGAAAACCCAGTGACCTCAGTGGTGAGGGAGGAGAGCACATTGCTGGCTGTCTCCAGCAGAGCAGCACTGATCTGTGATCAGTGCGGTGTGAAAAGCTCCAGCCGTTTCAGCTGATGGATGGATTAGGTGACTGACTGGTGCGCAGTCTCAGTTGGAGAGGCTGGTGATTGTGTTTGTGAGCGCAGGGGAGTGGGGATGTCACAGGCCATGCTGCTGAGTACAGACATTCTTACCGTGCTCAGAGTGGGCATCTAACACACAGTCACTCACTCACTTTTTTCACAGAGACCAATGCATGTACTACACACACCCACAAACACACAAAAAGTGTGTTACAGACATATGCACACAGAGCCCAAAGTGCGCATCTCTCTCTCTCACACACACACACATACACACACACACACAGAGCCCTAAGTGGGCATCTCTCTCTCTCCCTCTCTGCCGCACACACACACACACACACACACACACACACACACTACAGTACTCTTTTGTTCCGTTTTGGGGGGGCGGGGGGGGGGATGGACGACAAAGTAAAAGCTTACAAAGAGAAAAATAATTCAGACGGCAGAAACACAAAACAAAACCAAACAAAAGAAGGCGAGGAGGCGAGGACAGAGGAAAAAACAAACAGAAACAAGTCAAACAGAAATAAATGAAAGAACAGGACGGTGAGAACAGTGAAAACTACAGGCACGGTGACGAGGTAACTATTCCCCAGAGTCCCCCTCTACCACATACACAAAGACACAAAGGCAATCTGTCTCTCTCTCTCTCACACACACACACACACACACACACACACACACACATACACACATATACACACATATATATACACACACACACACACACACACACGCACACACACGCACACACACACACACACACACACACACACAGGCAATTAAATATATGGACACAAAGAGAAAAGCAGTCTCTCTTATGCACACACACACACACACACAAACACACACACACACACACACGCACAAAAGCACTCTCTCTCTCTCTCTCTCTCTCACACACACACACACTCACACTGACCTGTGAGGAGCTGCAGGTTGGGCAGGGGTTCGGACAGCACCCCTCTACACTGGTCTTCCACTGGCAGGGGGATAACCATCAGTCCGTCAGCCAGCTGGGGAAAGTCCTTGATGAAGTTATTGTCCCTGTAACAAAGAGTCACACACTCCACTAATGTCAAGAGCACATACACAGCTCCTGTAAGGATACCATAATACGGCCCCATAACACTCTTCAGTAAATGTCAAAACACTTTTATACGTATACCATTTTCTCCTGTATGAGAGAATGCATTATAAATTTCATGCTGTTTCCATATTTACCATAAGGAATATATGCTAAAATTTTACATTTCCTTGCAAAGGAGCACAGAATACGTACATACGTATTGAGAAACAAACATATCATTGAAGGGTGACAACTGATATATTGCAAATACTGTTACATATTATGATATATTAAAATACATACATCATCTTCTGAATTACACATTCTAACACACATTGACATAATGGTCAAGTTTTTTGTCAGGCCAGATGAGATGAGAGACCAGATTCCCAGGCCTAAAACTATGGTATCTTGACCCTCCAGCTTTAAGCACAGAACCAGTGGACACCTGGGGCGGAATCTGCCAACACAGTCCTTCCACGTTTTTAACATTCCTCTATCCGAGGTCACGTAATCGTTGAGTGTATCAGATTCTCAGAAGAGTCAGGTACACTCTGATCTTTCTGTACGGCCTTCAGAAGGCAGCTGGAGTATGTGAGTGCTCCGTTAAAGGATCTTTCTATTTGTTACTTTAAATTTTGTTTGCTGTATCGCAGTGCTTATTTTCACTGCATGCAAAAGCAATGCATCCCTTGGTTTGAAAAATAAAAAATTTATGCAGAACAATATCTGATATGCACACAGTTTGCCAACACAAACGTATCTGTTGCACATAAAGCTAATGGAAACGAAAGGCGAAATTGTAAATGGAAGTGTACTCTCCAAACTGGCGGTTGTGAGCGACCAATGAGAGTCCAGTGTGGTTGTAGAGTAAAGAGGCCGGTGCCGTGGTGTCTGTGAATGGCGAGTGTGATTGTCTGTGCCTCATTAAGCTGGAACTGGTGTGTGAGCTTCGATCGTCCCTCACGGTTCAGGGCACAGAGCCCGGGAGCTGCAGAATGAGATAAGAAGCTGGATTCTCTCTCTATCCCTCTTTCCCCTTGCTCGCTCTCTGTACCAGGCCCCAAGTTCAAGTTTAAAGTGCTTTAACTGGCATTAGAAAGTCGCCAAAACTCAGGAGCCAACACAATAAAATGAAATGTACAACATGTAAGGTAATGTATACATTAACATAAAACAACACAGAGACAACATTTCAGCGTGTCAGTTTGGAAACCCTTTATCTTTAGTATTGGAAGTCACAGTATATTAATGGTCACTGTCCCTTTCTCTTTCTCTCTCTTTCTCTAACACACAAACACACACACACACACACACACACCCGCACACACACACGCACGCACACACGCACGCACACACACACACACACACACACACACGCACGCACACACACACACGCACGCACGCACTCACTCACACACACACACACGCACACACACACACACACGCACACACACACACACGCACTCACTCACACACACACACGCACACACACACACACACACACGCACACACACACACACAGAAGATGGACAGGAGAAAGACTCTGGTCTACCACTGGCATTTGTGTGGATGATAGAGACAGACATGCTGCAGTAAGATGAAGCTGAGACTGCAGGAAGGGAGGGTCCCTGTTATTTAAAATCTGTGAGGGCAAGCGTCCCATGCTGGAAGAAAAGCCCCCCGGTGAAAACAGAAAAAAAAAAAAAACCCTGCTGGACCTCTCATCTTCCACCCCCGTTCGGGACATCATCAAGGACCTGGGACTGCAGTAGCCCTGCCAACGCTCAACGTCCCAGCCACATTGCCCTGTCATCGGTGCAACGTTGCCGCGACGTTGTCTCAACGTTAAAGACGCGAGGGAATCACGTGACCGGTGCTGAGATGGCCTCCGAATACATGACTTCCACAAGGGCTCCAGCTGGGGGTGTCGGGGTGTCAGGGCCAAACCACAGGGCACCTTTACGACCATAGCAGCTTCCCCCACAGGAAGGCCAGATAGGAAATTCAAGGGCGCGAGAGTGGGCCGGTAAAAAGATTACACCTCCGTGCCCCGCAGAACACTATCGATTACCAAATTAAATGGGGGAAGGCAGCCATGGGGCTCTGAAGAGGCCTTGCACATTTCACATAAAGCCTCATAGATTTTCCACCCAATGAGAAGTTGTCCTTGTCACACGTGTGTCATATTCATTTATTTATTGAGCAATCCAGGGTCCTGTGACACTGCAATAGGTGGCCTGGTCAGATGATATATTGCAGCTGCAATAGCTGAAGAAAACATCGACACCAACTTCCTGAATGGAACAGATCAGCCTGCAAGGTAATGCATAACAAGTATGATGTGGGAAATATATTTCTAAATGAACAAAAATACACTTCGTACAACACCTGACAAAATATCTGTTACTGACCTTTTAATAGATGTCATGTAATGCATACAGTGTAAAATTATTTAGAGATATGCAATATATTATAAAATATTACACATTAATATATGTGCTGATAATTGCAAAGGCAGTATGAAAGTGGCAGGAGCTGATATATTAAATCTGCATATGATGAACCAGCTTACATCGTGAAAGCAGCTTGTTTTTCCTGTAAAGCAATTTTCACGTTCATTTCACAACTTCCTGTCTTGTTAGCTTGATAGCGACTGAATTCAATTACTCATGTTTTCTGTGATGGCAACAGCTTGCCCTTTTTAGGAAAAAGATCAGCAGAGATTTATTCCACTAATTAAATCTCTCTTATATTGAGTTCCACAGCCCTCAGAAGAAAACACACAGGAATAGTAGTAGGTGTTTTTCTACAGCCATCTGGTTTTCCCCCAATAATACCTGTTTATTCCTGGGGAAAGAAAAAACAATGAATCTGGGTGTTTTTTAATCCGCTGCCAGGCTAATGGAGAAGACATTTGCTGTGATCAATATGTAAAAATCTGGTACAAAAATCGCTAAACCTGGCTGATTGCATCATATTTACTAACATTTTATTTTGAGACAGAAAAAAAAAATCAATCTAATGTAGGGTGTTGTGGCTCTTCAAACACCTGAAGGCACTCCAAATTTTATTTAATGCATTTAATGTAACCTGGTTTGCCTGTGTTCACAGGGCCCCAGGAAAGCATTGATAATTAAAAATGAACCTGCCAGAGGGCCTGGTTTAATCTCACCTGGCAGTGTGGGTGCATTTCCTGGGACAGAACCATTGGAAGCTCTCGGGGGAATCTGCCTTTCTGCAGGTGACTTTGCATAAACTGTCAAACGCATTGGCGAAGCCAGCCCTGTTTATTTATTCAAAGAACAGAGGCTTATGCAGCCATTCCTCCGACGACGCTCCGACTGAGAGAACTCGATGTTCTGCAGGACTCCTGAGTCACCATCTTATGAACTCGGACACTCGGGAACAGGAAGGCTTTAATGGAGGAGAGCTTTAATGGAGGAAAGCTTTAACGGAGACAGGGGAAGAGTTCCTGTCAAGCATTCATTTGAATTGTTTATAAAGCACACAACCTTCAAAGAGCTCTGTGACTTTTTTTTCCTCAAAAGCACTGCATCAATTGAAATATGACTGACTGATTGGTTGACTGATTAAATCAGTGATTGATCAAATAGCAAAAGAAAAAGTAGTTTGTCCCTAAAAGGTAGGTATGGTGGCGCTTTGTGAAAATTAAAACCCAGGGCAAGTGTTTTGTTGGATGTACCAAGCACCCAATTTTGCAAATCTAACTTAATAAATCCAACTTAAGACATTCCCTAAAGTGGTTTGTTCTCACTTTTTTGCCAAAAATGATGAAAAGTTTCAAGTTCCAGTTCAATAGATACTGTATTGTATTAGATCAGCGTTTCTCAATCCTACTCCTGGAGCCCCCCTGTCCTGCATATCTTCAGCCTATCCTTGCTCCAAACACACCTGACTGAAATAAATAACATGCTCTTTATTAAATCAGGTGTGTTTGGCTAATCAAAAGTGCCACTGGTGAGTTCGGTCAGGTAGTTAGAGCAGGGAAAGATGGAAAACGTGCGGAGCAGAGGGGCCCCAGGAGCAGGATTGACAATCAGTGTATTAGATAGATATATAGATACTATATTGATATACTATATTGTATTGGTAAGGGTAGCTACTAACTCCAAGTGGCCTGTAACAAGTCTTTCAAAGAGACAAATAGTGAACTAACAGCCAAAGGCGGCTTGTCCCTATTAAAGCAAAACATGCTATGACGCTCTACAGTCTGGATATGAGAGTGTTTAAAAGAAAAGGACCTGGAGGTCTTATTTGCAGGGTATCATTGCCGGTCAGGCCTCTCCGGTGTACCTGCCACCAGGGGAGTCTAGGCTTACTGAACGTCTGTCCACCAGCCCATGAGAGATGAGCAGGTGTGCGAGAGGACAGCTTGTTGCAGTGCCCCCTTGTGCTCACACACACACACACACACACACACACACACACAGACACACACACACACTCACACACGCACACACATACACATACACACAGACACAGACACAGACACACTCTCTCACACACACACACACACACACACACACACACACACACACACACACACACACACACGCACACATACACACAGACACAGACACACACACACACACAGACACGGACACACACACACACACACACACACAAAACACACCCGCAAACCCTGGCTGCTACTTAATTTCTCATTTGCATCTCAAAGAGGTGCTCAGAGTTCTGCTCGAAAGTGTGCAGTGGCATGCAATCACCACAGCAATAATGGTTTCAGAGTCAGGCCACAAGGACATTGTTTTTGCAGTGCTACAGGTTTTACACACCTCTCTGTTATCAGACTTATTCAGCCAATATAATGTACCCTTTGGCAAGGTATGCAGCCTGAATTGCTCTATGATATGACATTAATAATTTACAGCTATGTACCTGGCACTCTGGATAACAGCATCTGCTATTGTGATGTAATATTCTGTAAGTAATGTGAGGCTGCTAGCCCCCCTTCCACTCCTCCTCATCCTACAACCTGTAGAAATAAACTGCACTTTTTATTGAGTGTAAAGAGAAAGCAAACTTTTAGCATTAATGCATGCTCTCTCTAAGACGATCCACACAGCAGCTGAATGACAGTATCATTTGAAGGCAGAATGTGAGTGTCTAGTTCTTCCTCTTTCTGAAGGGCAGGAAGATAAGTTTCCTCTAAACTTTGATGGTTTGCTTTTGGAAGAACTCAAGACATCTAGTAATATCTCAGTACCAGATTCTGCCAGATCAGCATGACATATTTTTAAAAGGCAAAAATCCATTAGATGGGGAGCAAGATGACATGCTTGTGTGGGTGTATAATGCCGAATTGTGAAACTGCTGCTGCGCGCCGCTGTACATCATGAACTATTGGGTCGGTGCGCGTGTAGGGCGCTGGCAGATTAATATGCTGTCTTTATGCCTTACTACCACTAGAGGACGCCCTCTCTCTGTGGTGTCGTAGCACGCTCTGTCCTCTTCAGTGCGAGTGATATGTCCAATTACATTAGTGTCAGCACGTCTACACCTTCGTGCCATCTGCAGTCCTAAGTTGCCCACTGCCCTTTCTGTACCTCACACTTCCGTTAACTGACACTCAACCCGCACGGCGCTGCGCAAAAAGAATCCCACCAATCCTAGAAAGCAAGCCCTCCCCTGAATAACTTCCCGATGACATAACTACTTAATTTACGACAACAAAAGCAGCGCGCAGGCGAAACTGCTTAGAACAGTTTTAGACTACTTCGCGGAGACGATCAACTTTCCGCTCGTCCTTGCTTCTTTTCCTCGACCTTGTTCGTCTAAAAAAAAAAAAAGCCAAAAACAAAAAACTGCGTTCTACGCTCACATCTGAGGCGTAACTAATGAAGAGTTGACTGGTAAACACTAAACACAACTCCCGACAGCCAGACTGATAAACACGACTGCCCGCATAATGAGGAAGAACGTCGCTTTCAGAGGGAGTTCGGTGGAGGAATGATATGTCACAGCAAGGTGCGGTTATGCGGACGGCATCCCATTATAACGACTCCGCGTTCACCGTAAACAAATTAGCTCTGCCGAGCACTGCGGCGGGATGCGGTCTACAAATAAAGAAAGCAACTGAGTCTATCTGTGCACATCAAACGCGCTCCCGTAGAGGTGGGGAGCCACATTTCAAACGCCTCAAACCTTTTTGCAAAGTCACAAACAAAAGAACTTGTAAGAAATGCGCGAATACAAGACACCCGTGCGATTCCTATTAACACCTTTTATCCAGGTGAATACGGAACCCAGCCTCAGTCGCTTACGGCATGACGCGACACTGAAGTTTGCTCCCTAAGATACAGGATGGCTGCTCAGATATGTTACTTTAATTATAATAATAATAATAATAATAATAATCTATTTCCTTGCAGACACCTTGAACTCATTATACATTTATTTACTCTGACTCCTCTGGAACCACCACTTGGCTGTATGCGCGTTAGTTCTGTTGGTGAACACGGCTTGATAATCCTTATGCAACCATCATTATTCAAACATTTTACTTTACACCCGTTTACGTGCTTTCCAAGTGTGTATAGAAACGTGCAATATGCACAGATTGCTTCGGACCGAAACAGCATTTTCCTGTCAGGATTATCCAGGGAGCGGTTTTACCCCCCGTTTTCTCTGTATGTCATAGCGGAGGCCGAGGCACGGTCACTGCCAAGCAGCATCACATCGAGCTGGCCTGCAGCATCTGTGGATGTTCGGGTGTTTGTGTGTAAAGGGGTTGTGGGTGCAGCGATCGTGATCCCCACGCCAGTGGACAGCCAGATGTCACGATCGTCACTCGTAATGGTTAGCCACGCACTGCGCTATCCTTATCAATGAGAAACGCACTGCCAGATGAATGCACATCAATAATGCAAAAAACGTGATGCATTCCTTGCTGAATCCAAGTTAATGGTCCACATAATGTAAAGGAACTGTGAGTCGCAAGTTTCCCCCAATGAAGTGGAAATAATCAGCCTGATGGAGACATTAGCGTCTCCAGGTATATGATACCACACAATATTGTAAATAATTAAAAATACATTGCTTTCGAGTTTTAACACCTCACCAGCTAGCATTTACTTCAGAAATCTATCAGCATGACGGTACAATTAAATGAGCATGGTAGCCTATTAAAATTGAGAGGGAAACAGTAAAAGCCGATTTGACATGAATTTGCAGTCACGCAAAGAATGAAAGAAAACAGGTAGAATAAGGCACAATGCTACAAATGATGACATTGCTCAAACAGCTTTCAAAGATAATTAACAGACAGTGTGCATCTCCCGTTTCTTCATTCATTCTAGGTAACAGAATGTGTCATGATGCATCATGAAGGCATTATGAATGCATTAAGAAACATACTGCATTATAAACTCCAAAGGCAGTAGAGCCAGTTTAATCAAACCCTTCAGTGGACTGGACTGGACAGTTTGGGTAGTAAATTGATTAGTCTGGAAATTATATGTAAAATTATATGTAAATGTTATATCTATGTTTATTTGTTGTCTCCTCCGCCTTGAAAGAAATCGTCGGTCAAAGGAAAAACTCTTCGCCGCAACGTCCGTCCGCACCCACTGCGCCTCTGTAGAAGGACACTTTGATCTAAACGTTTGAGTAACAATCACTTTCCGACTGAGATCAACCGTCGGCGCCTCTCGAGCGCGAGGGAAAGGCTGGCTATTACTGCGCAAATGAATTAAACTCAGTTTAGTGACATGAGTAAACCCGACATCTGAATCACAGCGCCGGGGAAGGGGGAGAAGAGATTTTCTGACGCGATAATGTCTCCCCCGTCTCGCCGGGGGTTGCTGATACGCTTTGTGATGTGCGGCGCACTCCGATTGGTTTTCCAGACCCGATTCCCTGCCCGTCTGCCGGCACGGATGGATGCTACTGACAGTGTCGATTCATTCCCCGTTTTACTGAGAGTGAGGTGAAAACAAATCTTAACAGAGATTTAGAGGGTATTCTATTTTGCTACTACTACAGCCAAGACGATCGTTGAAGGGCAAGCTGTGGAGGAGGTGGTGGTGGCGGAGGCGATGATGATGATTATCATGATACCTGTGGTTATGATTCTTCTTATTTCTTGCAGAGAAACAACCATGGACTAAATTAAATACAGCTGGGATTACATCAGGCTGGTGAAGAATTTTTGCTGGGGGAAAGAATTCATGCTCAGGTTTTCAGAATTTTAATGAGCCATGAGACATTGAACGATTGATGATGAAGAAGTGAAGTTAAACAGCAACAGAAATGAAACAAACTTGTTGAAAAGAATGCGTTATGTGGTGTCACGACCAGTTAACCCTGGGCTCTAAACAAATCTATTTACCCGGCTGTAACAGGAATAGCTAGCGTATCCTGGTTGTGCGTGTGTGTGTGTGTGTGTATGTGTGTCTGAAAAAGTGGCCCGAGGCAGACCTCCCAACCTGAGGTAGCGAAGGTGAATTTACCGACTCTGGGGGTTTCTTCGCGGCCCATGTCTGTCCTCTCGGCCTGCAGTTATTTATTTTCATTAAAAACGATGACACCAAGTGGTCCAACCCTGGCTTCAAGCAACTGACAACGAACAGGTGACTCCAAATTATGCTAAATAGGCCTACTCATCTCCCCGTCCACACTACCAGTCCCGACGCCCCCGTCACATTCAAACTTGCCGCCACAAATTTGCGTTTACCGTCTCCCTCCACCGCGTGCCCGAAAGGGAGGTACGTTGCATCACATGCCAAAAAACACAAATAAAAGTAAAAAAAAAATGTGCGTTCGTGAGGACTGTCTGTAGCCCTAATCCTAACAGTGATATTTTCCACTAAATGTTTCGTAAAATGTATTCTTCATTACTTTTTATGTATGTATGTATGTATGTGTGTGTAAATTTGTATGTCTTCCAGAAATTGTCTTGGAGGCAGTCTTGCCATTGGGAAACAGATGGGACGGCTCAAACATCTTTACAGGTTAGATATTAGTGGGTCTTAAATAAGGTTATATTTACTCTTCTGTAATTTGGCTGAGTCAATAATGAACGAACGAACGAATGAATGAATGAATGAATAACCCTCTTGTGCTTTCCTAAGTTGGATGGATAAATCAGAAGGGAAAACATGCTGTTAAAATCGAATCTGCTGATTTACTGATTACAGAAATCAGACTATAACAGCAGGATATTTCAGACGTCTGAAATGACATGATTAAAAAATCGGCTGGTGACTGGTATTAGTCACTAATATCATTAATCAGTAGGTTCCCGCTGTCTCTCCTGTGCCTAAGTTGTCAGGATATTCAGTCAGCTGGTCTTTTATGGGTGTCAGCCAAGCCGGAGCTAAGAAAGGACTGACTGGTTCGGTTTGGTACCATTCAAATCCCTGGATCTCGACAGCTAGTGTATCAAAGAGATGCTTTCTTTCAGAGGCATTTGAAGTACGTCATGCTGTACAGTGTTTTCTCTGAGGGTTTGCAGCTGGGACTGAAGGGTACCCCATACAGATGCAAAAAAGTAGCTTATTCAAAAACACCATGTTGATCATCGAATGCAAACATCTTTTTATACTAGTTATAAAACTTGATAACAGGCAGTGACAGTCTTATTGAATGGACTTGCATGCATCTCATCCACACATGTAGTCAGGTACTACCCCACTTTCCTGAGGCTGGGGTGTGTGGTTTCTCTTGGGGTGTGTGGTGTGTTAGATGGTGCATCCAGTCAGGACTGTCTCACACCCACGGCCTCCCAAGAAGCTCTCTGATCAATACGTTTTCGACATGAAAAGTGCTACAGATTGTGAGTGCTTTGACTTTTAGTTTGTGATCTGCGGAGTCAGGGTTGTGGAAGTCAGAGATAGAAAGAAGGGATGGAGAGGGAGAGGGAGATAATGAGACAGAGAGAGAGAGAGAGTTGCAGGAATGGAAGCTTAGGAATAGTTTTAAATAGTTTAGCGGAATTTACTCATATCTTTTGTTACATTAATTTTACTAATATATAGTCTATTTACTTTGCATACACCTATGGTTTTGCTATACATTCATTAGTGTTTTCATGCTGTACTGTATCATTGTACTTACTGAGCTGATACATTATTGTACATAGGGCAGTGGCAACAGTGCTTCAGTTTGTCCTGCCAATAAAATACCACTGGACTGAAGCGAGTTGAGAGAGAGAGATGACAAGTACAGCCAGATTCTTCCCCCAAATCTGTCTGCACGTCCCACATTTTCTAAATTTGACCTACATCAAAAACCTGGCCACCCTCCTCAGGGAGGAGGGGAGCTGCATTATGCTGGCAGGGAAGCACACAGCTGCCTGTCACAGCCTGGGGGACAGTGACCGCTGGACCACCGGCCAAAAGAATCTACAGGGCGAGAAAAAGTGGGAGAGAGGCTGCACATTTTCATGCTATAGCCCTTGAAATCCATGCTGTTTTTTGTCATTTAGAGCCAAGTGTCATGTGCTACTGCAAATACACACACATACACACTTAGGCAAAATATTTACTCTGTTTCATGCCAGTAAAGAATTTTGAACTTGAACTTGTTACTCGTTCATGTATTAACCTAAATGATGTACACTCTGCTGCAAAAATTTATGCTTTGCCAATGTTTGCTGAGCTATATTTCATGCCAATTAAGCATATTGTACTTGATGTTCATTCATGTACTAACCCAGATAATGCGGAGTTTATTTTAATACGTAACATTCCGCTTAAAACTGTTCATGCTTTGAAAAACTACTTTATTGTACAGCATGCCAATAAAGCATTTTGAACTCAAGTAAATAGAGTGAGAGAGGACAGAGAGACACAGCAAAAGAGAGAGAGAGAGAAAGACAGAGAAAGGGAGGGAGAGATTGCAAGTGAGAGAAGCAAAAAGTTAAAGCCATGTCCCAGATGTTGTTTTGATCAATGTCCAAATGGGATAATTATCCACCTGCACAGAGACACAAAGGAGCCACTGAAAACACTTGTTAGAAACCTGCCAGTGGCGATACCCTGGGGAAAACATGCTGTCTGCACCTTTGATCCAGACAATACGAACCCAGCAACAAATGTGCATCTAGATAACACAAGCTGATCATCCATTGTGCAGGGCATAACTAAAGCAGCAAGCTGATGGTAGGTGGTTTTGGCTTTTGTGGCCAAATTGGCTATCCACCATCATTTCACATGGAGTTATTGGACTGAATGGTCAGCTGAATGCATGTAGCTTATGTGGTTGACTGTTTGGAAGAAAATCACCTGCTGTCTGGTGTTTTTTTTTTTTTTAATTTATTTACAGCTACACTTATCTTTTTATGAAAATTCTATTGCAGAAAGTTTGCATTCTTTATCAAAATTTGTTCTAGCGATTTATGTTTCATTTATTTTCTTTAAAATTGACAGAATTCTTCAT